>NC_051411.1:20954898-20960075 GCF_015228065.2 Penaeus monodon
TATATATATGTGTGTGTGTGTGTTGTGTGTGTGTGTGTGTGTGTGTGTGTGTGTGTGTGTGTGTGTGTGTGTGTGTATGTATCTTATATATATATATATATATATATATATATATATAATATATATATATATATATATAATATATATATATATTATATATATATGTATAAATATATCTCTTTGATGCATATATTTCTGACGAAGATATAATCAGACCGCTCAAGGGAATCTCCTGTATTGTGAAGATATCCATTCTCATTCATACTTTCATCCACACAACATATATATACTTATAATTATATAATATATATATATAATATAATAATATTATATACATACATATATATATAATACATATATATATATATATATATATACATATATATATATATATATATATATATATATATATATAATATATATATATAAAATATATATATATTAATAAATATATATCTATGAATATATATTTATATGCGGGTGGGTGCTTCATGCTCAAGGTGATGTGGTAGCCTAGGTAGTGTTAAGTGCTTGCATGCCTTCTCGCTTGCAGCTGCCACCACTGGCTAGCCTAGTGTGAAAATGGGAGCAGCTTTGCATAAGTCTCCCCTGCCAGTTCACAGCCTCTCCATCATTAAGATTTATGCAGTGCCTCTTCGTGGCCACCGATGGACACTGAGGACCTTGCGGTCCCTGGCTAAATTGTGGGGGATCTCGGAGCAGCAGGAGCCCAAGGGGTACTGAGCCATGGCCCACTGGCATGTGGATATGCCCTTGCTACGTACCAACTCCTGCCCCTTAGCCACCCTGGGGTAGTTGGGCAAATGTTGGGGTGCAGGATGGGAATGAGAGTTACCTGTCCCACTTGCGCCCTCGCAGGAGCCAACCCACCATGAAGCTTGTGGGGCATAGCCATTGGTAACCCACAGGTGGACGGGGGGCCCCACAATCTGCCGACCCATTTTATTTGGGGCAGCGTCGGTGAGAGTGGCAGAGGTGGCATGCACCCGGAAGCTTAACCTCAGGCGAGCTATCCGTGTAGGCGTTTGGAACATCCGGTCCTTGTGGATAAGTGCAGGGAATTGGAGCATTGGCTATCGAGGGACTTGGAGTAATTGGGAGTTGAGGTGGCTGCCCTCTTGGAGGTGAGTTGAGGTGGCTGCCCTCTCAGAGGTGAGAAGAGCTGGCAGCAGCACGACCAGTATGGGTCGGGCTGCAGCAATGGTCATCACCTCCAGGGAGTAGCAGTAGCCATCTCCAGCCGACTTCAACCCTTGGTAGTTGAGGTAACACTGGATGATGAGCTTAATATGGCATTGAGACTGAAGCATACTTTTGGCTTCATGTCTCTTATTGTTCTATAAGCTCATACTGATGTGTGCAAACTCGATGTGAAAGAGGCATTCTACGCCAAATTCTCATCCATGGTAGACAATTGCCCCCGGAGAGATATTCTCAGTGTTCTGGGTAACTTCAATGCAGTATCCAGCTGTGATCGAGCTGGCTATGAGATGTCTGTTGGCCCCCATGGTAGCTGATCTGAGCAGCGAGAACAGCCTCCTCCTCTAGGGCTTTGCTTTGCTGGCTCCTGGTACCAGCACTCCAACCCGCATCACTGGACATGGTATAGCGATACGAGTACAGTGGCCAAGGAGATTGACCATATTCTTGTTAGCACGCGATGGAGGATCCTCCAGAACTGTAGAGTTTACCAGAGCGCCAAGTTCTGTGGCACTGACCTCCACTGGCCACTCTAAGGTGTTTCACTTGGACAGACTGAGGGGGGGAGTGTGCCCCATGGCACCACCATGGCAGTCTCTGATCAATTCACAGAACTTGATAACTTGATGGACCCAGTTCCTCTGTGGGAGATCTTCAAGCGTGAAACATTTGAAACAGCCCACGAGTCCATTGGCGTACGCCCAAAGGCAAAGCAGAATTCCATCTCCCTAGAGACAATGGAGGCCACTGAAGCATGTCACATAGCTCGGCTGAATGGTAATCAGGTCTTGCAGTGCTCTTTCGTGTATAGGGCGGCTCGGACAATACTGAGAAGGGAAAAGGAACAGTTCATCGGGAATCTTGCTGAGGAGACTGAAGGCCATTTGTTGGTAAATGACCTTCGCCCTGCCTACCAAGCCCTGAGAAAGCTGAACTCTAAGCCCTCCTCCCAGATAACTGCAGTCCGCTCAGTGGATGGACAGATCATCTCGGATCATGTTGGGGTTCATGAACGTTGGGCTCATGGACATCAGTGAGGAACCTCCTACCCTAACTGAGGTTAGGATGGCAATTTCCAAGCTGAGGTGCATGCAGTCATAACTGCTGCCATCTGGTAGTCTGGTACCATTCCCCCTAACCTGTTGAGGGGCGTGGTCATCACTCTTTGGAAGGTGAAAGGGGATCGTTAGGACTGTAGCAACTATCGTGGCATTACACTGCTCAGCATACCAGGCAAAGTTTTCGCCCACATTCTTCTGAAACGTATCTGTGACCACCTACTAAGGCATCGGAGACTGGAGTAGTCTGGATTCACTCCTGGCTAGTCTACAATAGACCGAATATTAGCACTTCGAGTAATTATGGAACGCTGTTGTGAGTTTGGTCGTGAGTTGCTTGCAGCCTACATCAACCTCAAGATGGCATTTGACTCGGTGCATTGTGAATCGCTATGGAAGACTCGGGAATTCCAACACAGATTATTGGCCTAATAGCAAGCCTATATACCAGTACTGAAAGTGCTGTAAAGTGTGGTGGGGGCCTGTCAAACTTCTTCCCTGTTAATTCAGGGGTGAGGCAAGGCTGTATCCCTGCACTAACACTTTTCAACTGCATGGACAGGATAATGGGAAGAGCTACTACCCAAAATCAGTGTGAAGCAACACTGGGCAATATCAAGGTCTCAGACCTTGACTTTGCCGATGATGTTGCTACCATGAGTCCCTGGAGTCACTGGTGGTGGCTCTTGATGCATTCAGCACTGAGGCAAAGCCCTTAGGCCTTGAAGTCTCCTGGACCAAGATCTAGATTCAGGACTTTGGGGGCCTGTTAGGGGAACCCGTTTAGTCGATCCATGCTTGCACTGAGGATGCAGAAGTCACAGAGAGTTTTACATACCTTGGTAACGTAGTCCATATCTCTTGGCTGTCAGACCAAGAAGTCAGCAGACAGATTGGTCTGGCAACAGGAGCCATGAACTTGATCAACAAGAGTATTTGGAGATGTCGGTACCCATGTCGAAGGACCAAGCTATGTGTCTTCAAGGCCTTGATACTGTCAGTTTTGATCTATGGAAGCGAAACCTGGATACTATCTAGTGCCTTGGAGTCTCATCTTGATGCCGGATCATGGGGTACAGTTGGCAGGACCATGTGTTCTACCGACAGCTACACTGTGAGACTGCCATGGGACCTGTTACTTAGAGATGGGCCGAGGGCCTGCCTGAAGATGATGAAGGTGTGTGTGGTGTGTGGTGTGTGTGTGTGTGTGTGTGTGTGTGTGTGTGTGTGTGTGTGTTGTGTGTGTGTGTGTGTGTGTGTGTGTGTGTGTGTTAGTTGATGATATAATGATGCACTTTTAGCATGGATTACCTGCTGATGCTCAGCATACTCTTTGCGCACTTACCATTCCTACTGTTGAGGTTCTTGGTCATCCATTTTGGAGTGAAAGGCCCGTTGGCTGAGCCACTCTTTGATACACTACATCAGTTTTGAAATATTGAAGTTTCTCACAATGGACTGATGCTGTTTGAGTAGGAATATGATAAGGTGGTTTGGGTTGTTGTAGTGTGAGCTGGTTCAGGTTTTGGGTGGGATTAGTTATGTACACGCATAATTTATAACATATTTTCTTAATATTATATTAATTAGATGTATTTTAATATTAATATATATAAATTAAATATTTAAAATTTATTCTAATATATATATGTAATATGTATATATTGTTATAATAGATTTTATTATAACAAGTATATAATTATGATATATAATATATATTATAATTATTTATTAATTCTATATATATATAATCTATATATAAAATAAATAAAATATATAAAAAATAACAATAAATATTTATATATAATGTATATAATATTTATATATATATATGGAATATATATATACTAATGTATATATATATTATAATATATATTCATAAAGTATATACTACTAATAATTATATGCCATATTCTTACTATAATATGATATCTATCTAAAATATAGTATATATATAATATAATTATATATATATATTATATTTATATATATATAATATAAATTAATATATTGTATATATATTCTTTAAAATCAATAATTATTAGAATATATACTAGTATATTATAATATGTACATATATATATATTTATATAATTATATATATTATATGTATATATATAAATATAATATATAATAAATATATATATATATTATATATATACTATATATAATATATATATATATAATATATATATATATATATCTATATATTATATATATATATATATATATATATATATAATAATATATATATATATTATATATATAATAATATATATATATTATATATTATTATATATATATAATATATATATATACTATATATATATTAAATATATATAATATATAGTATATATATATACTATAATATATATAGAATAAAGTATATAATATATATAATACTATATATATTATATATAATTACATATTATATATATATTATATATATAAATATAATAATATATAAGATCATATATATTATATATTTAATACTTTTTATATATATATTATATTTATAATATTCTATAAATGTTAAATTATTATAAAATTTTAATATAATATAATATAATAGATTATATCAATATATATAAAATAACAATTTCATACTAATTAAGATATAATTATATCTTATATCATCTAATATATTATAGAATATGCAATATTATATGAATAATATATCTATGTATATACTAAATCTATATATTAGTTATATATGATTATAATATGTAGATACTGATATATATATACCTTATTATTTAAATTATATATATTATATATATATATAAATATAATATATATATATTATATATTATATATATATAATATATATATATTTATATATTATTATAATATTATATATTATATATTAATATATATATATATTATATTATATATATA
>NC_051411.1:20960175-20967675 GCF_015228065.2 Penaeus monodon
TATCAGAAATTTCTTAAACAAAAATGAAAAGTGTGACTCTGAACTTAGTTCAAATGTGGCTTACCTATTTACTTGTCCTAGCTGTCAGGCTAAGCACGTGGGATCAACCTCACGATGGCTCCGTCACCGCATTCTCGAACACAAAGGCAAGTCAATCAGGACCAGCCTACAGCTCAGCAATCAGAGAGCACTCTCACCTCCACAATCACCCTTTTAAACTGATTTCAAAAGCTTGACCTCCCACCTTAACCGATTTGCCCTGATCATAGCAGAATCACTCCACATCCAAACTATGAAGCCACAACTGAACAATAATTCCACTGCAACCACCCTGTTTACCATGTAAACTGCCAACCACCCATTTTTTGGTTAGTACCTGTCACTTGCTACACTGCCTTTTTTGTCTGTGGCCAGTTAATGATTTAGAGTGTTGTTTTTACTTTGTATTATCATTATTTTGTATTGAATTTAATTTTTCCTGTTTTTGTAGCACTGATGATGGAGATTGCATTCTCCGAAACGTTTGTAATTGCAAAATGAAGTTCTTCTCAGCTGTGTTGGTTTTCCTCTTCCTAAAAATATATATATAAATATATATATATATATATATATAATATATATTAATATAAATAATATAATAAATATAAGAGATAAGTAAAATAATATAATAAATATATATATAGAAGAATAATAGAGATATATAAATATATAATATATATATATAGAAATATATATGATAAAATATAATAAGATATATAAATATAAATATATATAAAAATATATAAAATATAAAAATATATAAATAGATATATATAGATATATATATAAATATATTATATAAATATATATAATAATAATATATATATATATATATAATAGAGATGATATATATATAAATAGTATAATATATATATATAAATATTATATATAATTATATATATATAAGATATAATATATATTATAAATATTATATAATATAGATATATAATATATAATTATATATATATAATATATATATAAATAATAATATAATTATTATATTATAATATATAATATAAATTATAATATATAGATATATAATAATATAAAATATATTATATAATATAAATAATATATAATAATATAATATTAATAAATATATAATATAATAAGAGATATATATTTTATAATATATATATAATATATAAAATAATATATAAAATATACTATAATATAATATATATATATATATATATATATATATATAGTATATATATATAAATATATACAAATATATATAAATATAAATATATATAAAATATATATGAATATATGTTATATAAAATATATATATATATAAATATATATATATATATATACTATATATACATATATAAATATATATATATATATATATATATATATAAATATATATATATATATATATATAAATATATCATGGTTGGTGCCTTTTTTTTTATTATTATTATTATTATTATTATTATTATATGGTTAAATGGTTAAACGCTAAATAAATGTACTAAATATCTAAGATCATGTAGCACTATAGGAAGGTACAGTAAAGGGGTAGTAAAGAATAGTTAGTAGTTAATTGCTATGTCAACTACCTAGATTAATAATGAAAAGGTAAAAGGTGGGTAAAGGAGTTGATGAGTGAATGGGTTAAGGTAGGATTAGGTAAGGGGATTAGATTAAGTGAAGGATATGTATGCATCTGAGGAAGGAGAACAGGTTGTCAAAGCAGAAATTGTGAGATTCTGTAAGGATGTCTGATAGGTTGGGAGGTCGGTGGGAGAAAGCAGAGGTACGGGTTGCATCAAAGTGTGGACAGGAAAACAGAATGTGTGGAACTGAAAGGGGGACATTACATAGGGAACATAGGGGTGGATCAGAAGGTGACATTAGATAGGAGTGTGTTAGTCGGGTGTGGTCAATATGTAAGTGAGCGAGAACCGTCTCCCAACGACGAAATGGAGCTGACCAAGAGATTGATAGTTTTACAGCATGTAATTTATTAGTGTGGAGACTTGACCAGAAAGATTGCCATCGGTTATACAAGGTGTTAAAGTGGGGGGTAATAATCAGTAACTGGAATGCGTGAGAAACATGGTTGGTGTGATGTGGACATAGCAGCATAGCATGCTAGAGTGTCTACCTGTTCATTGCCAGGGATTCCAACATGGTTGGGCACCCAGCAAAATCTGATTTTTATGGCGTGTGGATAAGTAGAACAGCCAGTTCTGGATCTTAAAGACAAGGGGTTGGTCGAGTGTATTGACTCTATGAGAGTTAATGAGGGAGTCAGTAAAAATAGTGAAAGAGGAAGAAGGGAGTGAGTATGTGTTTTAAGGCAAAAAGGAGTGTGTACAGTTCTGTAGTAAGGACAATGGATTCAGGAGGGAGGGGTATTTGACAGTGTGAGTTGGGAAGGTTATTGTGAAACCAGCAACGGAGGTGGATTAGAGCCATCAGTGTAAACATGAATACTGGAGGAATGAATGGAGATATGATCAAGGAAATAGGTGAGAAGGACAGCCGGGGGGACATCTAATTTTGGTGGGTCAGGGAAAACAGAGGAGCAAATACAGGGGTAAGGTATAAGCCATGGAGGGAAGAAGGACAGAAAATGGAAGAGGTTGGAGATAAAGAAAAGGGAAATGGGAGAGGAGGGTATCTATGCGAATGGAGAAAGGTGTAGGTAAACGGTAGCAAAGGCAGGAAGCAGGGATCATGGGATAGTTAGTTTAGTGAGGGAAAGTTGGTGGAATCGAGCATAGCATCAAAGAGAGAGAAGGGTACAGCATCAAGAGAGCAAGCATGCCTGATTCAGAGTACAGGCTCTCAACTGGAGAGGAGCAGAAGGCACCTAGGGCTAAGTGAAGACTGCAGTGGTGCATTGTATCAAGATGAGCAAGGAGAGAGGTTGAGACAGAGAAGTAGATATAGCATCCATAATCAAGAGTGGAGAAGATCAAGGTAACTAACCTGAAGATGAAGTAGAGTTTTGTGATCTGAGCCCCAGGATATATGGGTTAGAGTAAGTAAGATTCGGGGGGCGAGCTTTTTCTTTAATGTAAAACATATGGTCTCACCAGAACAAATTGGAGTCAAAAATAATGCCAAGGAATTTGCCAGAGGAATAGTACTGGAGTGGAGTGCCATATAAGAAGAGTGGAAGTTAGGGACCTACACATGTGTGAGTGAAAAGGATGGAGAAAGATTTGTAGGTAGAAAAGCAGAAGCCATGGTTAGTGGTCAAGGAAGATATTGCTGATATTGCAGACTGGAGGAACTGGCGGAGATTTGGTATGGATGTGCCTGAGGCGAAAAAGGTTAAATCAAAAACATATAGTGATGATCAAGCTCCTGGTGGTAAAACTGAGACAATGTCATAAACAACAAGAAGGAATAAAGTGGTGCTGAGCACACTGCCTTGTGGGACGCCTTCGAACTGAGGAAATGATGATGATATTGAAGAGGCAATATTGACTGAAAAGTGAGTTTGGTGAGGAAAGACTTTATAAAGACACCCATGTTTCCACGTATTCCTAGGGAGTAAAATTTTTGGAGAATATGGTACCAACAAGTAGTATCATATGCTTTTTCTAGGTCAAAGAATGTGGCTAATATGCATTCATGGCATGCAAATGCAGATATAAGATATGTCTCAAAATGAGCAAGGGGGTCAGCTGTACTTTGGGCACGGCAGAAGCCAAATTGAGGAGAGAAAAGATTGTGAGATTCAAGATACCACATTAATCGGAAGTTAACCATTCGCTCTAGTAGTTTGCACAAGCAGCTAGTTAGAGCGATGGGGTGGTAATCTTGAAGGAGGGTACCTGATTTATTGGATTTCAAGAAGGAGAGGATAAAAGCTTCTTGCCAATGAGAAGGAAAATTTCCTGATGCCCATATGTGGTTGAAAATAATTAATAGGAAGTATAGAGAGGAAGATTTAATGTGTCGGAGCATACGGTAGTGAATACCGTCAGGGCCTTCATTAGTATTGCAGCATGACTGTAAAGCAGCATTGAGTTCAGAGGAAGAAAAGGAGCATTATAGGACTCAGCAGTGGTCTTAACCCTTTTCCGACAGGTTGTATTCATAGAGGCCGGGGCCTCGCTGCCGGGGGCTTATATCGTCGCCCTAGCATGTACGACCACTCATGCCAAATACCAGCAACCTATGCCGTTTCTTCGTAATACTATGAAGATATGTTGTATTTTCAGTTTTCATTATTTTCTAAAGTCTCTACTTGCCAAACTTCCAGATAAATCGAGACTGAAGGATATTTTTGTTGTTATATAGACTCCATAGTTGATCAGTATTCGGTCTATAGTCCGAATAAAATAAGCAGTGTGCGGCATCATGGAGTTGAAATCGTCGGTTTGTTGTGTTTTTTTTTTTTTTGTTGCATGGTAAAAATGAGAGTGTTAACCCATTCGCCCCGTTTGGCATCTATTCTTGCCATGCTCTCAATGGACGCCAACACGTTTGGCATGTAATCTTGCCATGGCATCTATGGGCCCCGTAACGTTTGGCACGTATTTTTGCCTTGATGACTGACCATAGACTGACAGTTTATTATTTTTTTCAACCTAATACTTGGCTCTGTTACTAGTCTTATTTGACTGGTTGATAAATATGTGATGTATGTAATTTATGACATATGTAATTGTCGTAATTATTTATGACTTGTAATCATGTGATTTGTTCACACTAGATTGCATGATTATGATGTACCTTGACCTGACTGGCTGGAAACTAATAATTGCTTTGATTGGTGCATCAGGTCACATGGCATGATCTGATTGGTTAGTCATGTGAATAAAAGGTCAGTCAAAGGCTCATTCCAGCAGAACGATCGCAGCCATGGAAGGTATGAAGGTATATTCTCTCTTACAAGTCTTGTACTAAAGAAAAAAAAACTAAACTTACACAATGTGACATCACATATCAATACAAAGCTATTTTTGAACATCAAAGTGAAGCTACATTCACTTTTGCTTTTCTTCCTTTTCTGTTGAATGAAATGATAAAAAACATGGTGTGATCTCTTATATGGACAATGCACTACTTCTGAGTATCAAAATGATATTTGGCTTGCTGCTCTGCTTCATTTGAAAGTTTGAAAAAAAAGCACAAAAAAACGGCTAAGTCCATACTTTTACATCTCGTGCAAAAACAACGCTAACTTTTAGCATCAAAGTGTTGATGTCATCTGATAGTATAGAGAACTTGGAAGCGATTCAGTATATCTCCTCAATACAAAGGCGAATAGATGCCTAGAAAAAACTGTGAGAAAAGTACAGTTTCTACACATTGCCCATATATAAAACCCAACTTTCATAATAGATCTATGGATAGATTCCTGCAAAAATTATATGATGGTCTTTGCGCCGCCGCGCCGCTCCAGAAAAATCCCGTTGCGGCGGCCCACGCGGCTGGCAACTATTACCGTGAGCGGCGCTGAGCGACGAGCGAAAAATTCCGGGGCGAATGGGTTAAAAACAACTTAATCACACTTTCACTGGCAGAAAAATAATCTTTTGCCATGATTGTAACAAAAAAAAAAAAAAAAAAAAAAAAAAAAAAAAACTCATGGCATATCCATACACATGCTATGGCATGTGCGTACATGCCCCCGGCAGATGGTCCCACCATGCCATGGCATGTGCGTACATGCCACCCGTCGGCAAAGGGTTAATAGAAGAGAAGTGTGGAGAAAGGTGAGAACCACGACAGACCTGGCTGAAATAGTCACCTAGTTCACTAACGACTTGGAAAGGATCAGAAATGAAAGGATTTTGAATATGGAAGATGGGGGCTGGATGGGGGGATGTTTGCCTGATAATTTATAGATCGGAAACAGTTGAGATAGATGTAGATGTAATTGAGGAAACATGATTTCACCAGCTATTTGTTTTACTGTTCCTGATTGTACGAAGAAAATGGGCAGATGCTCTTTTACAGGAGATAAGGGCTGATAGTTGATTAGAGGTGCCTTGTTTGTAGCAGTAACCGTTCCAGACTGCACACTTTAAGTGAAGTGCTTAAGTGTAATCGAGATTCCACCATGAGGTATAAGGTCATGAGATTCAAGGAATGGCTGTATAGACAGCTGTTAGGAATGTAGTTGTGAAATATTGTATCATATCTGAAATGGATGAGAAGGGGGTGAGGGGTAGGAATAGCACAGAGTGAAGTGAAAGTATGCCAGCCAGCTCTATCAAAGTGCCAGCATGGGGTACATATGAAGTAGGAGAAAGGAGAATTGGAATAGAATAGAAAAGAACTGTAAAGTAGTAATAAGGGAGGATGAGGTAGTTGATGAAGAAGATTGTAGATACAGGTGATGAAGTTGAGCATGTTGGGAGAGTAGGAATGTCTCCTGGAGATTGGGTATTGATTTGGGTGGATAACGTACTAGTAAGCACTGAGGAGGGGGTAGTAGTTTGTGTTCAGAGCCGTAGTCAGAGGAGAGCCTCGGATCAGGGAATCGGGAGAGTTTGAATTGGTAGGGCTATTTGATGAAGGGGCAAGCCTCATAGCCCACCCCTCAGGGTCCCCTTGAGGGGTAAGGGATAGACAACTAAAATAGGGGAATACCGTGCCCATGGCTCCCTCAGGCCATTCAGGACTGGCACAAAGTCAGCCTTTCATCCTTTCAGCACAGCTCTCTCACTTTAGGAAGTAGATAGTAGAAGGGGTTGGGGAAGTAACGGAAATGAAAAAGCAGGAGAAAAATATCATGCAAAATTAGTTGAGTCAAGGGCTGAGGCCCCAGGCAGGGGAGATCTCCAGCATTGGGTCCCAGTCCTTCCAGTTTTCTTTCTTTCTTTCTTTTAATAAAAATATTCAAATCAATTTTTTTTTTTATTTAAATCAATTTTTTTTATTAGCATAAAAAAATGGAAAGCTATTATATATTCTATACATTAGTTCGAAACACATTTTTGGAGTGCTTTTACAGCATGCTGTATTATCTCTCAGTAGCCACTGGCCAGGGTTGTATTATCTCTCTGTCCTGACTCCTGTTCCTGTATATATCATGTTATGATATGGCCAGACTTGTGGCATTGTGTAGTAGTTTGGGTGTTACAGCCACTCATTCCTGAGCTAACTGCAAGAGTGAAGATATGTCACTGACCACAAGGCTTAATATATCTGGTAGGAAGAGTGACCCAGTGTGGGAACTTTTTAACAGAATTCCTTCAATGTCTGAGAGAGGATGGAGAGCTATATCCAAATTGTGTAAACTTGAGTTACAAGGAATAGTAGCAAGAATGAAATCTCAGAGAAAAATATCAGCAGCTACAAACTGAATTATCAGATTTGGATAATCCAGGTAAGACTGAAAATCTGACTCCAAAGGTGACTCAAAGAAGTGTTGCAACTCCAGCATTACAGAAAGAATGTCCAACTTCTGCAACAGGTTTCTCAAAGCATAAAGCAACATCTATGGACACATTTGTTACAAAGACAACTTCTTATGAAAAA
>NC_051411.1:20975175-20980175 GCF_015228065.2 Penaeus monodon
CACGCACTGCCTCCTCTTTCGCACCTCCTGCCAGTCAGTCCCACTCAGACAGCCAATCACCGCGCCGGAGTCTCACGCTACCCTGCGGCCAGCCAATCACGCAACACTTGGTTTGGCGCGTTTTTTCATCGCCACCAACACACACATACATAGTTACAAATGCATTTTTGTAACACTATCCTCCCCCATTGAAACAGTCGACCCGACTATCCTACATACAAGTCACAAAATAGGCATAAGAATACATAACCTTCCATGCAATGAATAAAGCAATATTAGCAAGAGATAATTGTATACTATCATACATACAAGTCATAAAGTAAAAATAAACAGGATAAGAATACATAGAAATCCAAGGAAAGAATAAGGCAACATTTCAAAATCAAAAACAAAAATGTATACAACTATTTACACTTTCTTCATGTCACAGTCGGCCAGCCACACTGGAGGCCGCCTCTGTCAATATCACTGTTCACTGCACCATCACCTTCCACACTAGTAT
The DNA here is from genome assembly GCF_015228065.2 of Penaeus monodon. Classification (NCBI taxonomy): domain Eukaryota; kingdom Metazoa; phylum Arthropoda; class Malacostraca; order Decapoda; family Penaeidae; genus Penaeus; species Penaeus monodon. The sequence goes on from NC_051411.1 coordinate 20,975,678, forward strand.
CACCGTCACAAACCATCGCACCGTCACTATCCCTCAATGTCACTAATGCTGTCATGTTCACCAACCCAAGGGCCCCATGTGAACACACCCTCCCCAGAGTACCTCCATAGTCTGTCCACATGGATCACCTTGGTTTTCTGGCTGGATCCCAAAGGTGCAATGCGGTAGGTAACGGCAGATATCCTCTCTGTCACAGTGTACAAGGATTCTGGAGCTTCAGTGACTTCCCAGGCCTCCGAAGTGGGTTGTGAAGCCACACCTGGTCCCCGGGGCAGTACATTGTGTTCCTGGCCCGTTCGTTATACCGCTGCCACATCGCCTGGCCTGCCATCTTGTGGTGCTGACTTGCTTGGTGCCTGGTCTCCTCCATGCGATGCCGCAGGGTCCTCATGTATTCGGTGTGTGGTGCAGGCAGTCCTTCATCCGGGGGCTTTCCTGTTGCTAGGTCGACTGGGAGGCGGATTTCACGGCCAAACATCAGACGAGATGGTGTGAACCCTGTGGCCTCGTGTTCAGCTGCCCGGTACGCCATTAGCATGGGACCCACTCATCCCAGTCGTGCTGGTCTTCCTCACAATATTTAGCTAGTTGTGTAATAAGGGTGGCATTGAATCTCTCCACCATGCCATCACTTTGGGGTCGGAGTGGAGTGGTGCGGGTTTTGTGGACCCCAAGAAGGCTATAACATTCCTTAAAGACCCTAGACTCGAATTCTCGGCCCTGGTCAGAATGTAACTCCCCTGGAACCCCAAATCGAGTGAAGACTTGTGTCACCAGGAATTCTGCAACCGTCTCTGCTTCATGGTTGGGAAGGGCACACACCTCTGGCCACTTTGAAAAGTAATCCATGGCCACACAGATAAACTTGTTTCCCCTTTCAGTGCAGGGGAAAGGACCAGCGATGTCCACGGCTATGTGTTAGATGGGTGCCCCAGCCTGGTATAGCTGCAGGGGTGCACATTTCTTCTGTGCGGGTCCCTTCTTTGCTGCACAAAGCCAACAAGTCTTGCACCACTCCTGGACATCCCGACGCAGGCCAACCCAGTAAACCCACCGCCGCAGCTTCTCCATTGTCTTCTTGATCCCTAGATGGCCACTGGTCTTCCCATCGTACATTTCTCTCACGTCGAGACAGTGGCACCACTATTAACCACTGTTGCTTTCCGGTAGCAGTATCCAACCAACTCCGCTGTAATATGCCATCCTGCAGGCGCAATGCCTCCCACTGTTTTACAAGGCACTGGTGACTGAGCTTTCCAGGGATATGGCCTCCCACTGTGGCCGTTCCTTGACCTCTTCAAGCCACTGAATAATTGGTGCCAGATCCTGGTCCTTCCACTGGTCTTCCCTCCACCTCTTGTCAGCGTCAGTTACACTCTCACTAACCACCAACCGCCGACAGATGATCTCAGGATCACGACGAGAGCAGTGAACACAGTCAGGTTCACAAGGACGGCGGCTGAGGCTGTCAGCATTACTGTGAGCACATCCAGCCCGATGCACGACCTGGTAGTTGTATTGTTCCAACTTCCCAAGCCATCTTGCTAACTGGCCCTCTGGTTCTTTCAAGGTCTTTAACCATTTCAGGGCAGCGCAGTTTACGGATGGTAAACTGCGCCCCATACATACAAGGTGGAAGTGGGCAAGTCCTTTCATCACGGCTGACAGCTCCTTGCAAGTGACACAATAATTTTTCTCAGGCTTGGAAAACTTTGAGCTGTAGTAGGCTACCACGTACTCCTGACTGTCTTGGAGCTGTGATAAGACAGCGCCGACGCCTTCCTGGCTGGCGTCTGTGTCCAGGATGTAGGAGAGGCTATGGTCTGGGAATGGAAATACTGGTGCTTCTACCAAAGCTTGCTTCAAGGTTGCAAAGGCTTGCTGGCATGTCTCGTCCCACACAAAGCTAGCTCCCTTCCTAGTTAGCTGATGCAGTGGCGTGGCTATGGTGGCAAAACCTTGCACAAATCTCCTGTAGTATGTGCACTGCACGCTGCATCTCCTCTCTCTTTGCTGGTGGTACTCTATGGTGTAGGCTGCTTGATGGGAGGACTTTTACAGGTGTAAATGCGATGTTTCACCATTGAGGTGCGTCCCAAGTACATATCCCCCTGGCTGAACACGTCTGCATACTCAATAAGCATCCTCTGCACTCTTCTTGCCTGCTCAATAGTAAGATGCTTGATGCTCCGCCGCATCAGGTCCTCCACGTGGCTGAGTACTGCTTCTTGTTGCACTACTAGCTTGGCCTCCTCTCCTTGTCGTGCCCTCGGATTGTCCTGTGTTAAAACGGAGGTGGTAGTAGTGGTTGTCACAGGGAATGAAGTAGTTTTAGTGGTGGAAATGGGATATGTGAGTCTGGCGACTGTGCATGTGGCCTTATCCCTAGTGTGTTGCCTGCTTACATTCTCCCGTTTCCTTCCTTGTTTCGGCTCTATCTGCACCACTGGGGCATGTTCTCCCAGGATCAGAGGTACCTTATGGCCTTTTGCTGTCATCCTTCTTCTCCGGAGATCCACACATGCCAGGTAGTCCAGGTAGTCCAGCCCAAGCAAGCAGGGATCCTCCATTTCGGCTACAAATACTGGCAGGCATTCTGTCACTTTGCCCACACTCAGGCTCACCCACACTGGGCCTCTCATTGGCATACAGTCACCAGTAACGCCACATAATTTTTGGTCGGCCTCGGGGACAACAACATGGGATGCAACCAAATCTTCCTTGACAAATGTCATCTCTGATCCAGTGTCTACCACCATCTCCACAGGGCGCCCATTGATCCGGCCAGCCACTCTCGTGGTTGAGGGTGCTGCCTCCTGCTAACATCTTATACTTGCTGGGGTGACATGGTGTCTTGCTGGGCAGCTGCCCCTGCTTCCAGCTAGACCATGTTTCCTGTCACACTCTGTTTCGGTTGTTGGCACTCCTTAGATGAGTGACCCTCATCCCCACATGCCCTTCAACAAGACTGTAAGAATGGGTGGCGGTAATCATCCATCGAGCGAGAGCTGCTGGCACTTCTGTTACACTGGTTCCTCCGGTGTCCCTTCTGCCCACACCTCCAGCAATTGCCTCGAAAACCATCAGGGCTTGCTCTTCTCCTGGAGGGGGGGGGTGTCTCTCAGCCTGGGTTCTCCTCACTTGTATGTGGTGGGGGCTACTTAGCATCTCTCCCCCAGAGTGAGGGGCAGGATAACTAGAATTGGAGGTGAGTAAGAAAGCCTCAAATTCGGCCGCGCGCACCAATGCTTCCTGCATGTTGTGCGGCCCTGCTTGCTTCACATGGACCTGAAGCTGTTTGTTATACAGTGCGTCCATAAAGCTGTCCTTTGCCAGCATATCAACGGTCTCTTCCGTGGCCATTCGATATGCCCCCTGCACCAACACCTCAATATCCTGGGCCAGCTGCGGAAGCGGCTCGTCCCGCCTCCTTGTCCGTGTCTTGAGCTGAGCCCGGTACACCTCTGGTTGCTGGCAATGGCCAAAGCGGAGTTGCAAGGCCCTCGCAACGCAGGCATACGATCGCATTTGGGCAGCAGTCAAGTGTTCCAACACTTCCACAGCTGCACCCTTTAGACTAATAACAAGCTGGTATGCCTTTTCTTCATCGTCCCAGCCTTGCCTCCTAGCTGCAGCCTCAAACTGGGCCTGAAATGCATTCCATGAAATCTTACCATCATACACAGCTAGTCTCTTGTTGATTGTGGCCACCTGTGCCACACCTGCTATTCCAAGCTGGTCCTTTGGTGAGGGTGAAGGGGAGAGAGGAGGGGAAGGTGGGCCCCCTCCTTCAACAACATGCTGTTGAGACCAGGAAAGTGACGCCACTTCTGGCCGGTTTTGTACCTGTGGTGCAATGTTGCATTCTACCAACGCTTCCTCCAGCATTGCTGCCAAGACTGCCGAGGCCCCTTCAAGCGTGACCATCTCTTGATGACAGGCCTCCACTTCCCTTGTCACTTCTGCCAGCTGGTGCCTCATTACCTCCAGCGGCTCTTCCACTTCCCTCTTCGCCTCCTTCTTGACACGGGCACAAGCGTCATTTGTATAGTCATGAACCCGTGTCTCCATCACATCCAATTCCAGCTTAATTGCATCCTTTAATTCGCGCATTGCCTGTAGTTGCTGTGCTCTCTCTTCAGTGGCTTGTGCTGCCTGCTGTTCTATTTTCTCATGAGTCTCGGACAGCATCCGTATTATTGTCTCCAAACCCACCCCTCCTGTGCCAGGGGATGGTGGGGGTAGTGTGCCTGATGGTGGGGGTAGTGTGCCGTGGACATTACCTGCTCTCCCGCCATTTCCTGCGTGCCTTCTGTCCTGTCGTCAGCCATTGTGTTCCACCGGTGCAAAGGTCTCACTCACTGTTCTCACTATAGATCCCAATCCTGACACCAGTGTCACGTAACCCCCCCTACTCCCTTCTTCTCTTCTTCTGATGCCCAGTATGGAGCGGGTTACGCACAAAGACAGGTTCCCAGTATGAAGTGTATCACGTAAC
>NC_051411.1:20982106-20982737 GCF_015228065.2 Penaeus monodon
TTTCCTGTCACATTCCAGCCATCACAGTGGGATCTCACCTCAATCTTCAAAGAAATAAATTTACAAATATCTAGCAAAACTATCAAGGTGGCCTCAAATAGTGTGTTAACATCTGAACTGTATGGTACAACAACCCGAAACTTTTCAAGGCACTCACCACAAATGATGGATGACATTACCATTTCCCTTCTCGTGTCATGACAAAGGTACAGTCACACCAGAAATAATATCGTGTGCAGTTCCTAAGACGACCGTCTTCCTTCGTGTTCATACACATCACTAATAAACTGATTCTCATCTGAAAACAAAAGGATACAAAGGCAGCTAAGTTCCAACATCTATTCTTTTCTTAATGCTATACAACAATAAGAATTGTAACTTCATATTCGAAACATATAAATACCTTTCCCTTTTCCCTTCACTCTTCCTTCAAATCTGCTCTATAAATTTGGCAATGATTGTTCTAAGACTTAGTATAAAACACATTATAGAAATATTTGAAAAGCTAAATGCAACGGCACCTGCAAATTATTATCATGACTAACTTTCACGTGGCTATGTTACTCATCATCTAGTAACCAAGAGAATTCTGAATGAAAGAATTTTATGAATACACACACACACACACACG
>NC_051411.1:20982837-21002837 GCF_015228065.2 Penaeus monodon
TTGTCTTTTCCCAATTCAAAAAATGTATTTTTTCGAGTAATTCCAAAAATTCGTCTCGATAGATTCCGTTTTTTCGACTTTGTTTCTTATACGTAGCCATTCTTATTATATGTTTTGTCTTTATTATTACCATCATCATATTATGAGATCATCATCATTGTAATCACAATCATCATTATCATTATTGTCATACTACTATTGTTATCATTGTTATTAGCATAATTTTTATTATCATCATAATTATTATTCTCATTGTCACTATTTATTGAATTATTGCTGAAATATCATTATTCTAATATTAGATCCATAAAAGGGCTTTTCCGGTAATGTAAAAAAAAAAAAAAAAAAAAAAAAAAAAAAAAAAAAAAAAAAAAAAAAAAAAATAATAATAATAATAATAATATATAAAAAAAATAATAACATATATTGGAGGGTTTCTTAATATAGCCTTTTTCATCATAAGCGACTGCTATTTTTATTATTTCACCATTATCATTAGCGTTATCTCATCATTAACATCATTATTAACATCATTGTTATCATTACTGTATGTGTAATTTTCATCATATTGCTATTATTATATTGATAATAAAAATAGTACAGATGATATGATAATAATATTAATGATAATGATAATATTATTATCAATAATAATAATAATATTGTTATTATTATTGCTGTTATTATTATCATTATTATTGTAATTAACATTATTAATGTCATCATCCTTATTATTTTTTTTTCTATTATTTTATAACTACTACTACTACTTTCTACTATGACAGTTACCAGAATCCTGTTTATTATTCCTATTATTCCATTTAAAATCATCATTATTTGAATTATCTTATAATAATTATTATGATCATTGGTGTCATTATTAATCCATTTATCATTAGTAGCCTAATCATTGCCAATATCATTATTTTTATCCATTTTTAATGGACAACAATATGGGATTTTTCGAGTACTCGCTTAAAGTCAGATTTGCCGTTTTTCGACTCTGTAGGGTTTCTTACTTTTTGCCTCTTTTATCCACTTGTCAAAATCATCATTATGTCAAATTTGATTTAAAAAAAATGGGAGTTCCGTTTTTTCCCCAAAAAATTCATTTTCGCTAGATTTACTTTTACCCTTGGAAGAAAAACCCACAATACAAAAACTAGATTTATTGAAAGTGAGACTACAGTTTCGAAATCCACCTGGATCCATTCTCAGGTCTGAGGATGGAATTTCGAAACTGTAGTCTCATTTTCAATAAATGTAGTTTTTGTATTGTGGGGTTTTCTTCAAAGTAGTTTTTCCATTCATTCACTTTTACCCTTTTTCATTATAAAACTTATTATTATCATAATCATCATTATTATCTTTATCCTCATAATTATCATATTTTTCATTGTTTTGCTCATTTTCCTCATTATAGTTATTATTATTGGAGTTATAAAGATGATTGTAATAATTACTGTAATTCTCATAATAATGATAATAAAGACAAAAAGATTTGCAATAAAAATGATGATGAAAATTTTATTATCATTGTCATCTTTTTATTTTTATTAATTTTAGATTATTTTTGTTACTTACATTATTCCCAATTTGCCCAATTATTGGAAAATGATTACTATTGCCTTTTTTTCCACGTTGTATCTTTTTTTATCTAATTGTCTTTACACATCTTTCCCATAATTATGTATCAAATTTATTTTTTTTATTATTTTTTTATCTTTTTTTTTTTTAATCATCATTATCCATAGTTTATTATTAACCAATTATCATCATGATTTAATTTTTGCCAAAATGATTAAGGGGATTTTAGTTTATTTTTTTTTTTTCTTTTTTTGTGTGTTCTCTTGAAATCTGTTCGCTAGATTTGACGTTTTTTTGAATTTAAGATTTCTTAGTTTGCCTTCTTTCAATATAGTGATCATTATCATCGAATTACCATAATAACCTAATTATTACTATCCTCTTGTCATCATTATAGTATTAAATGAAGTTATGTAAACATTAATGTAATTCACACTCGCTATTTTCATGTGATAATAAAAATGGACTAATTTTTGGTATAATGGTAAAATATTATTTTTTACTATTAAAAAAACAGTTATTAGAAAAACATTGCTTAACTATTATTCCACGTTTTTTAAAAAAACTATTAATTTTATCATAATTATATAATTTTATCTTTACATTATCATATAATTTTTATTTTCTGAATTTTTTTATCATTTTGCCCCTTTTTTTAAAGATAAAAAAATGTACCAATTCGTAATATAAAAAATTTAAATTTAACAAGATAGTAATAACGATATTATCATTTTAGACAGCTATGAGAAAACTGGGTTTTTTCTAGTTCCTTTTTTACAAAATTTTCTCATTATTATTTTATAGTAATTTTTGATTATCGTCGTCATTATTAGCATTATTTTAAAACTTTTCAAAACTGTCATTACTTTTATCATCATAATTACCATCATTGTCACCATAATTATAATTATCTTCTCCTTCACTTATTCATTATTCACATTTTAAATCGAAAAATAGACTTTCGAGCTTTTTCCCCAAAGTCTATAAATTTACTCGGTTTTGTTTTCATAACTTCATACTTTTATTTTTATTATTATCATTACCATCATAATTATCATTATCATCAAAATTATCATTATCATAATTTATCATAGTATCATTATGATTATCATTATCATAATTATCTTCATTATCATTATAAAATTTTCTTATTATCATCATCATCATCATCATCATAATAAAAATAAAATAACAATACCGATAATGATAAACAAATTTTGAAAAAGATAAAAATGATTATAATAATGATAATGATAAAAGTAACAAAAAAGAAAAATAATAACAATAGTCATAATGATTATAATGATAATATAATTTTTTATAATCAACATTTTTATTATCATCATCATTATTATTATTATCATTATCAGCATTAAACATTATCATTATCATCATCATTACAATTATTAGAATTCTGTGTCATTGATACTGTTCTAATTATAACAAATTTTAATAATCAATATTATATCATAATTATCAATATTATCATTATTATCATCATTACTGTCATAACTATCTTTATTATTGTTCATCATGCAATTTTCACCATTTTATCATAAAATTCATTATTACCAAAATACTCATTACTTTTTCGACTTTGGGGGTTTTTACTGTTGTCTTTTTTATCCACTTTATCATCATTATCGTTATTTTATGCATTTATGATGATGATTATAGTAATTATTATTGTAATTTTAGTCATCATAGCTAATTTTTCAGTTATATTGACAGTGTTACTAATTATAGTATTAAATTAATAATAGTAATAATAAATTTTTATGATGATGATAAAGATGATGATGATGATAATAATAAAAATAAACAAAAAACAGCAGCAACAACAACAAAAACAACAATAACAAAAAGATAATAATAATTATCATTATTATTGCTATTATAATTATTATAAAATGTAACAATGATTAGAAACTGGTTATTATTGCTATTATTCCACTTTTAATCAAAACTATCATTATAATATAATTTTTATCGTGATTATCATGATATCATTACCTTTACTATTTTCTACTTATAATCATCATTATTATTAATAACTCAGTTATCGCATTATTGCAAAATCATCATGTACATTTGGTAATTTTCCAATCTGAAAAAAAAATTTTTCAAAGTCGTCTTCTCGTTCATATTTTTTGCTGTTTTTAACCATAAATGGATACTAATATTCAGTCTGCAGAGCCATACATGACTCAGCAGTGGTGTGAATCTAATATCGAATGTTGAAGTCAGCTGGAGATGTTATGGCTACCCCTAGGAGATGATGACCATAGCCATGCCCGGACCAGTTGTAGGTGTACCCACCAAACTACTCATACCACCGCTAGGTCTTCTTACCTCTGAGAGGGCAGCCACCTCAACAACCTAACCGCTCAGTTGCCTCAAAACAGGGTAACCGCTCATCATGCCACAACGACTGGAATTCCAAAGCTCCTACATGGACATTTGCCTGAGGTTAAGCCTGGGGCTGTCATTCTGGGTAGTATGCAACATCTGCCACCCTTTATTAAATTGGGTGGCTGGCTGTGGGGCCCAACACCACCTGGGGGGTTTCCCTTGTGCTATGCCCACAGGCCTCACAATGGGTTGCAGCTACCAGAACGCAGATGGGCTGAGTAAACTCCCCGTTCCATTCTGTGCCCCAGCAGTCGCCCTTCACCGGGACCCACAAACTGCCTCATTATGTACATATATATTAATATATATTATAATATATATATATATATATATAAATATAGATATAACTATATATATGTAAAGTATGTAACACATATACATATATTATTGCTGTGAGAAGGAACTAATCAGGTGGTACCGGATCTCCCATGACAGTGTTAAGTTGCAGTATGTAAGGATACTCCTAGCTTAAGGCCAGGTTACAGTCTGTAAGGAGGAGGCCTGAAATCAAATCTCCCGTGAGCAGGAGAGGTTAAGGGACCAGGTGAGGAGTAAGTCAAGCTTTTGCTGTGGCTTTGCGTACATGTCGGGTTGCTGTCACAGCGTATGTGACATAAACATATTCTGCCAATTAATCAGTCTATTTCCCATATTCAGCAATTAATGTCTATTCAATATCTATATGTATTTTTCAGGTATTCTATTTCTTATAAATCACCATTACGGGTTTGGAAATTGGCTGCATTGTTGTCTAGCGGTGTTTGTCAACTTCCACACGGCGGGACTCAAAGCAAGCGTCCGTTGAATATGCTAAAAAATTTTTTTTTTTTTTCATTATTGTGTTCTGCAGGTGGAAATATTTTTTTCTTTGCCATCACTGTTTTAAGATTGATTTTACCCTTTATTAACTTGTATGATTTATTCTGAATAAATTACTCGGAAACTGAAATGTACAATAACACTTTTGGCGGGAAAAATCTCTCTGGATGGTCAACGCGTAATAGCCAATAAAGTACCGCTGCAAAATTATGTCGAAGAGGCAGAGGAACGCGAGAATATATGACAGCGAAGGGAATATCTGAGAAATTCTGAATGAATTCTGACGAATTTGATGTAGATGATCCTGATGAAATTAAATATAGGTAAGCGAAGTGGGGATGGAAGGAAACACTAGCACACGAATCTGATCATGATAAATTTATCATATTAGATTTGTATATCCAAAATGAAGTAAGTAGAGATTACATATCGCATGACCTGAATGTAATACAGATCTATATTATAGGAAATTATTCAGTATATTCTCACCTATTGCTACGTCCAGTGGGTCTTTGTCTCTGTGCGAAACATGTGTTAACACTGAAAAGGATGACCTGGGCATGTGTTAACAGAAGGGACTAGGAAAAATGACGCAAATGGCTGTGAGCAGAGTAACAAGCCAAGAGACGCAGTTGAGGTGCTGCTCCTGTGAAGACCCTCGTGGTGCCCTTGTGACTTGATATACTTGTGAGCTGCCCGGTTATAAGCTTATCATGCAGTGTGACATGCTGATTCCCCCTGGTATTGTGCTAGAGAAAAGTGTCGGTAAATAAATTGTGTAAATAAAGGAAAGGACTGTCATTTTGTGTTTATTTCGTGCCCTGTCCTCCCCACTTGGCGTTTCCCCTCTTGGTGTTCGGGACTAGACTGAGGCAGGCACGAGTGAGGGGAAGCGAACCAGATGACATGATCACTGCCATACTGGCGGAGAGGAGGAAATGCACAAAGGGCAGAAGGAGCCAGGCACAGAGGGACATGAGCAGAAGCACCATCCGTCGAGATGCAGGAGCAAGAAGGGCAGAGGAACAGTTCTGCCGGACTTGTTGAGGTGGCTACAGTAGCAATCTTGCATCTGTGAAGATGGAAACTCAGCAGTACACGACAAGGCTGCAACAGCGTGAAGAGTGAACTGATGGAGAGGTGCAGACTTCTGAAGTGCGAGGTTCAGGCCTCGAGGGAGGAATGAAGGAGGAAAAGCGCATCACGAGGTAGTAACGTTGCAAGCAGGAAGAAGGCAGGACGAGGTTCTGGCAAACAGATGCCAGAGTGTTCAGATTTACTGAGGGTCTGCCTGGGGTCCATGGCAGAAACCCCCGGGCCTCGCAGCATCGTGTCGGGCAGCCAGTGGTGCTGCAGAAGTGGGGGACCATCGGAACCGCTCCTTGGGTATAGGTGTGGGGGCAAACTCGGACCGGTTCAAACCGCCTCGTTGCATCCCTCACACCCGTTCCTCCCCCCCGGGAGTGTTAGTTCACGGCACGCGTTCTCCACCCTGCAGCCCCTCGGCTCCAGACATTCTGTGAAGGCATAAGCCAGCTGAGTACGACGGAAGGTGGCCTGGGGAGGATATGTCGCCCCAATTTTGAAATGCTGCATCTGCCAGGGCTGGAGCCAGGAGAGAAGGCCTGCAGCTGGTAACAGCACTAAGGGCCCCGACGGTGGAAGTGTTGGGCATCTGCCGCCATCACAACATGGCTCTTACACCAAGCGTGGCGGAGGCTTTTGAAACACTGTTTCGGGCACCACCACCAGGCCGATGTATTTGGGCCCACTTGAAGAAGCGGACTCGTAAGCGTGGCGAAGACACTGTGCCAGCTGAGCAGGATGTGGAGGCGCTGGTAAAGGAGGTCGTACCCGCGGCGGCGGATGAGCTGCTTGTGGCCGGCCCGCGATTTCTTTGTTGATGCTTTGCAGGACCAGCAGTCGCAAATCCTACGTTAAGGCAGCACAACCTGAGGACTTGCAGGGGCGCTGGCGAGGCCTTGGGAATTCGAGGCCTTCATGAAGGCAACCAGTGGTCTAGGCCTGCTGCTCAGCCGCCATGGACCTCTGGGGCGGAGGCTTAAAGTGGAGAAGGTAAGTATTGAGGAGGTGAGCCCTCAGCACTTTCCAAGGCTTGTGTTGGGCTGCGGTGAGGAAGGCACAGAGTAGTCGGTGCGGAGAGAGCGGAGAACACGAACATCTCAACTGTACGGATTCTGATGCCTCCAGCAGTGCTGCAAGGGACTGTGGCAGTATGGTCACCATCTGAGTGCATGTTCTAAGGCTAAGGAGTGTACAGGCGGAAAACTCGGACAGGCTGGAGAAGGGGTCCGCAAACCCAGCCGTCATCGGTCCCGGGCCCCGACTTGGTAAGCTGCCGTCGAACCAGCACGATGCAGGTGGAGGACTCAGTATGGGAAGCCATGTTGCCTGGACAGGGGACATGGGGCTGAGAAGGATCTAGTGTGGCTGATATGTGGCCACTATGCGACTTCAAGATGCAACCACAGAGAACTGTGTGGGTCACAGGGAATTGCGTGTAGCTCAAGGGGCCAGTGGAGGCTCGTATTGGCGTGGGCAGCACGTTGCAGCAGCTGCCGGTGTATGTGGCCGATGGACGAGCACTGCTTGCTAGGCCTTGGATACCTGACGCAGACGTAAGGGGGGGGGATTGTGTCGACCTTGGACGAAGCTGGTGAGGGTGCCCGTGAAGACGTGCCCTTGCTTCCAGAGGTTGGACTGTGCAGAGATAGTTACGGGCTGATGCGACTGCACTTGCCCCCCAGGACCAGAGTCTAGAATCCAGGTCGATTGTCAAGAGTGATACGTGGAGTAACGGGCCTGTGGAGCCCATCCAAAACCTGCAGCTGTCAGGATGGCGTATGTTGGGCGGAGCCTTGTGCCAGGGAGGGGTTAGTTACAGTGTTGATAGCTAACTTCCCTCCGATAAGGGCCCAGAAGGTGCCAGCTGGTGCAAAGCTACGAACTGTGAGGAAGGGAGCATCCAGAAGAAGTCGTCGGGGAGCAAGTAGTTGGTTGGTGTGGGGCGTGCCTGCTTCCTCGAAAACGACCGTCTATTGGTCACGTGGACGGCAGTGGCAATTACCATGGGCCCAGAAAGCTATCCTGGGTCCATGGTGAAAAAGATGAAGTTCCCCCAGTAGCGGCGTTGAGGACGGGCAGGAGCTGACCGAGATGAGGACGAGCATTTGGGACGTGAGGACGATGCAACAGACGTCAGTGTTGACCATGAGCAGGTCTTGGGGCAGGGATACCCCTCTGGGATGGCTAATGCCAATCTACCCGCCGCCCCCACTCCTCCAGAGCGACCCCAGCGAGAGCGAAGAAATCCGCGCTGGATGAAAGATTTTTGTGTTTCTGAGGACTGATTTTCAATTACAGCTACTTTTGTTTGAACGAATTTTGTTTGTTCCTGAGGGACTTAATTTTATGTATTTTGTTATGTTTAGGTATGTCAGAGCAGACGGGTCGTCTGCTTGAGAGGTGGGGCTATGCTTACGCCAGTGGCTCTTTGTCTCTGTGTGAAACATGTGTTAACTGAAAAGATGACCTGGCATGTGTTAACATGAAGGGACCTGGGCAAACATGACGCAACTGGCTGGCGGAGAGCGGAGGATACAAGCCAAGAGAGCAGTTGGGTGCTGCTCCTGTGAAAGACCTCATGTGTGCCCTTGTGATTGATATACTTGGTGGTTGCCTGTTATAAGTGTATCGTGCAGTGTGACATGCGGATTCCCCCGTATTGTGCCTATAGAAAAGTGTACGGGTAAATAACTGTGTAAATAACGGAAAGACTGTCATTTGTGTTTATTTCGGGCCCTGCCTCCCCACTGGCGTTTCCCTGTGATTTCTGGGACGCGGTGGTGCTGGTGCCTCTTGGAGCTGTTAAGTGTTCACGGCCGGTTCTGCCTAGCCGCCTTGGGTGGTGCAGAGAGACGAGGCGGCCGGCGTAACACTATTATAGGACAATACTTGAAACAAATGATACTGTGAAAATATCACTTGCGCCAGACATTGTTCCCGCTGCTAATGTTCCCAAGTACCGATGTGCTGCAGTGCCGATGTTCCACCGGAAAATATAAAAATCAACCCAAACACCCTCGATATCTTTGGAACGATTGAAGATTACTTGATTTATTGTTTCATTTCGTTTTTTGGACGTTTTAGATACAGTTGACTATGCGTTTGATTTATAGTTTGAGTGAATAATCTGTGGGCCATTGCTCAATCTCTCTATCAGCCACTCTTTCTCACTCTTACGCTCTCTCTCTCTCTCTAACTCCACTCACTTCCCTCGAGGAGAGAGAGAGAGAAGAAAAAGAGCAAGATGAGAGAGAAGCAGAGAAAGAAGAGTGGAGAAGAATAATTATACAGATGACCTAAACTTACTGTTCATAATACACACTGATTGTGTGCACAAATCCAAAAAAAGTCAACACATGTTCTATCGCAGAAATTTATATACAAATATATAAAATAACGGCATCAAACATATTGAAATTCCCATACATACGCATCAAGTGGTATCCATACAAATCAGTTCTTATTTCCTTATCTAGAGCAAATAGGAACCAGTGAGTTTTGCCCCTGGGTAACATAACGAATCGGGTGAATATGGTGCCAGAAACTTTAAGTTACTTATAGATACGGGATGCACCGGCCACCAATACGTCTGGGATAATCGGAACGGGGAAACAAGGGGATCGCATGTATTTAGGAACATAGATACCGGGTATCGCAGGATGTAACCCATATCACGCAAAGCGCATAGATTACACTAATTAACACGTTTTGTTATTGAAAAATCTCTGAGAAACACACACCACTCTCATACACCTACAAACAAATATATACATGCAAATACTCTCTGATAGCACAATCTCACTCACACATAAATGTTCTAAGCACAAATACAGCGTACTTTCGCACATAACATGCAAAATAACACACAGCTGTTATGAACACACAAAACACACAAGCGCTCTAATTAGCATATAGAAAACATTTAAGTTTGTATTTACAAATGCTTTCTACTTTTACCTAACATTCTCTTGTTCTCACGCATCAACACACATCGTTTTGCCTTTCATATACATACATATGCATTTCCTTTCATGAATAACTTCGAATTCCTATTATAGAAGTGACGAAAAAACTACATCCTGACACCAAGCGCGTCACATCGAGATGATGGAGGTGAGCCCGTCATTTAGCAGCCAGATGAATAGAGGTTTACCGAGTTCCGTCCTGTCTTCTCTTTTCCCTCCGCAGGAGGATAAGGATAAGTCCGATATGCGAAGCTTAGGCTCGCCCGGGATATCGCAATGAGGGGAGCCCGGTCCTGTGCCCGACTAATGCCGACTCGCTCACGTGTGTACAGCTGGTGCTGATTTGGCTGAAACCTAGTCCTTACCCGCGTGGTGCCAAAAGCCACAGTAGTAACCTCCGGGCGACAACTGCAACTATCCGCACCTGGGCGCGGGGCGCGAACGCCGACCCACTCGGATGAGAGGCTGACACGTTACCACGTACTAGCCCGGAGCTTCGAAGAAGATGCAGGGATCAGCACACTTGCTCCGTCACTGAGGACTCCGAGAGCTCGATTTTTCTCGTTGTTTTGAAATGCTCACATCGAGAAATTGTATAACAGTGAAATGAATATCATGAATATCTGATGAACAGCGAAGTCTACTCACCAATTCTCGCATGTATCAGTGTAGACAACAGATATAAATGAAATGCTAATATTAATATGCTTGTGGCACATGCTCATGTAAAAAAAAAACAAAAAAAACAGGTTAAATGATATTGGTTCTACATACTTTCTCATATCAACACCAATGTTGGAACAAGAATGAGTAGGGACAGATTTTTTAGTCCTTTTGCGCCACCTTCATTTCAGGGCAATCAAAATGTATGACATCACAGATTATCAAAGATAGGAAGGGTAATGACTTACAATGGCATCAGGCACAAGTTTGCAACAAAATCAATCCCTTCCAAGATTGGTGTATTGACGAAAGTCTGTGCTGGGGAGAGTAGACTTGCTTTCCGTCAGAGATGCCTAATAAGCGCCACAGATTCGGCCTAAAATTATTTTTAATCTGTTGATGTTGAGACAGGTTTCATGTTGGATTTTTATATTATACACGGAGCACACACTGAGACTCATGTTGACTCACAATTTAGTTTTTGCTGGCTCGGTGTCAACATTGATAGACAAACTTGAGCAAAGGACATAATCTTTTTAAAAGATAGTTATATACCAGTCCAATTGATGAACACCTAAGACAAAACAGTACAGGAGCTTGTGGCACAGCTCGACCAATAGAAAAAAGGATTGCTTGGTTCCCTGCAGTCAACCGGGGGGGGAGTTAGGCTTGCCACAAGCACAACATGATGTGCTCAAAGTGGTTGTCAAACGATGGTCCATATGTTAACATCAAGGCACGCTAAACAGATTATTCAAACTGAAGAAGAGATTACACTACAGAAGAGCCAACAAGGAAGCAGAAGCTGGGTGGACTATACCCAAAAAATGCGTATCGTGACAAGCTGATTTGCTTTGAGTTGTGTAGGCAACCTCAGAAATCAATCAAATGTTATATATATATATATATATATATATTAATATATATATATATATAGATATATATCTATATATATATATAATATATATATTTCATATTGTGGACATGGCATGACTTAACTCATATTACATGTATGGTCAAAACAGGGTATTAGGCCTCCTTCTGAATTTAGCCACACATGTTGCATCTTGATGCGTACAGATTATCGAGAGCAACAAATGCCAAGACCTCATCATTCGTTCAGGAACAAAACCCTTGCGACTTACTGACGACAATCCCAAGTTTGTTGAGGAAACTCCACAAACCCAAGACCACGGAATGTAAGTGTGTGCAACGCACAACTGCGACAGAGGAAAGCGTCACTGGCAATGCGCTGTCTGTGGGATGCACTTTGTGCTGCATGAGTGTTTCACGCGTTACTATTACGTGTGAAGTACTGATATGCAAATTGGAGAGTGAATCTGTGTGATATCATCTATATTTTTTGATAAGCCATGTTCCTCCACCTCTCTGATATTATTGCATGTTTTTGAAAGATTGTGTTAAACGTATTCATAGTTCGTTTGATATTTTCCAGTCTCATTTCTCTGTAAAGATTTAATGTATTATTGATTATATGTGTGGAATAAAAGTTATATTTCATGCTAGCTAGCGTCATATAGTACAATCTTCAGAGTGATCTGCTTTTGGGCATAGGTGGTCTTCCATAAACAAAAAAATAAAATACCAAAAACAAAAAAGAGTTATAATTTCCTGATCGAAGTCATATTCATATATTTGCACGTGCGTATGTAAGTATTGGCCATTAAGTGAAAATGTGTGTGTTTTATGTTTACATACACACACACACACACCCACACCCACACACAA
The DNA here is from genome assembly GCF_015228065.2 of Penaeus monodon. Classification (NCBI taxonomy): domain Eukaryota; kingdom Metazoa; phylum Arthropoda; class Malacostraca; order Decapoda; family Penaeidae; genus Penaeus; species Penaeus monodon. The sequence continues at coordinate 20,995,119 of NC_051411.1, forward strand.
ACACACACATATAGATATATTCATTTATATATATATATATATATATATATATATATATACATATATATATACATATATATACATATATAACATATAATATACATATATAATATATGGATATATATTCATATATATATATATATATATATAATATATATATATACACACACACAATAACATGCACACACATCTAATAGTATTGTGTGTGCTGTGTGTTGTGTTTTTCTGGTTTGTATATATATATATATATATAAGATATATATATATAAGTATAGATATATATATATAGATAGAATATATATCTATATGTGTGTGTGTGGGTGTGTGTTGTGTGTGTGTGTGTGTCGTGTGTGTGTGTAGTGTGTATGCTTATGTAACATATATAGACACATACACACACATGTGTGTGTGTGTGTTATGTACCACTGATATATTTGTGTGTGTGTGTGTATAATAATAGCACTGTTACACCGTGGCAGCAAATTAAATAAATAATTTAGTTGATTCCATTTGCTATAATTTATTCTTGTTTGCGTGTAATGGCACTGTCTGTTTTGCTCGAAATTTCCGTGTGCAAGAATGGCCGGATTAGCATCCTCCGGCAGTGCAGGAATTGAGCGCAGGTCAGAAGAATTGCTAGACGAGAATTGATACCACTGTAACACACACGTCATGGATCACAGTCTTTGGGACCGGCAAGGGAGTAGTGTGGTGTCCACCTCCACAGAACACACATTGCCGAGATGGAAATGCTGTTTTGTGCCTATGAGATACACCCTCACCCTTGTATTCTCAGACCTTGCACCAATTGACTTTTAACCTTCTCTGTCCATGAAGTTATTTTTAAAGGGCAACTCCAAAGATGATGAGGACACTGCATGTCTGAAGTAACTTTAATATATATATATTATATATATATATATATATATAATATAGATATATATATATTTATATATATATTATACATATATATATAATATACATATATAATATGTATGTATGTTGTGTGATATATATATATATATGTATATATATGTATATATATATATATATTATATTATATATAGATATAATATGTATATATAATGAATATAAATATTATTATCTCTATCTATATATATTACTATATATGTATAATTATATATACTATTTATATATATTTTAATCTATATGTATGTATATATATATATTTTTTTGAAATATGTATTTATGGACACACACATATGTATATACATATACATATACATATACTAGTAGATAGGAAGTAGATCTATATAGATATACTATATATTATATAGATAGATAATATTTATAGACACACACAGAGATAATATATATACATATGTTATAGAGATATATATAGATCGATATATAGAGATTATATAGATAGAGAGATAAAATATATATAACTGTATATACACATAAGGTAGATATACACACAGAATATGGATATATACATAATACATATATGATAGACATATATATATATATATAATATATAGATATATATATAAATATATATATATAATCAGACATATATAATAGATATTAATAGATATATATATTATATATATATATATTATATATATATGTATGTATAGCAAGTTCAGCATAGGACTCCGAACTCCATTTTCAGGGTACGAGTCATTGCCGTGGCAGTGCCATAAAAGGAGGCTTAAGTAAAAGAGTCGATGCGGAAGCAAGTAGCCAACACATCATTTTAGCTGCTAGTGTGCAAGTTCTTCTCTGAAACATATTGGACAGTTCAAGATAATGACTATCCATTATTTAAAATATGATTATGAATGATGTGTAAGGAAGATTATACAGAACTCCATAATCACGAAATTGGGGCAAAAAAAAAAAATTAATATGTTATAATGGGTAACTGTACAAGGCCCATTGATACAAGTTAATCTTTATAAGTGCATAATTAACATCAGAATCTCTACATAACTTAACAATATCAAGAGGAACAGTACGGACTAGGGGTACTGTCAGCATAATGTACAGAAGAGCCACTTTAAAATGATAACAATAGAATGTGTAAATGCGAGACTAGTGGCCTAGAATGTATTGCTAGATTTAGGGATGTTAACATTAAAACATAGGAACAATCTGATAAGTGTTTAAATGGGAACAAACTATAAAAACTTAAAACTATAATGTCATTTGTTTAACATTTTTTTGTTAAGTTTCACAGATCGGTGCTGATGTCCTCTTGATCGGAGGATACTGTGTTTCACGGAGGGAAAAATATAATGGTGCAGAACGAAGGCTGGAAAAGCCAGCCAAGGAAACTAAAAGCAAGTCTTTATTAACGTAGCTGCTAGCGTTTTTAAGAAGTGTATTCAGATTTAGACGTAATACAACTAAGGAGAAAAACGACGAAAACACTCACATCCGCACCTAAAACAATCTCATATATTACATTATACATAATTACATACTAAAACACACACGCACACCGAGTGTGTATGGGTGTGTGTGTGTGTGTGTGGTGTGTGTGTGTATGCATATGTGTGTGTGTGTGTGTGTGTGTGTTGTGGTGTGTGTGTGTGTGTTGTTGTGTGTGTGGTGTGTGTGGTGTGTGTGTGTGTGTGTGTGTGTGTGTGTGTTTGTTGGTGTGTGTGTTTGTGATAATAATAACTTGGCGTTTGGTGTGACACGCTCTTGTGCCTTCAGTCAAATTCTGCTGCCAGTTTATTGTGCTTTCTAGGCTATCCCGTGTACAAGGTACAGGCTGAGGTTACCATAGCACTGGCGGTGCCGGATCTGAATGCCAGATCAGCAAGATTGCTAGGACGAGAACGTACCACTGCACCACACAGCCAACACTGTGTGTGTGTGTGTTTGTGAGGCACAATACATACATACAAAACACGCACAAGCACACAGACATATACAGTATTGTGCATAAATGATTCGTGACCAAATTCAAATAAAGAATGCAAGGAACGTTCAGTCTCCAAAGCTAGTTGCTAAAAAGGATATTTTATCCTAAAGAGTATAGGCTATAAAAATCCTTGAGGAGAAGAGAATATAAAGGATTGGAGTTTGTTTTTTCATTACTAAAAACATGGATAGGATGTTAAACGGTTAGGAAGGCTAGTAGAGATATGGCGAATAAGGAAATATCTTAAGGATGGAGTGGCTAAAAAGCTGCTTAATATGAGGAAAATTTGCATCCTAAAATCTCAGGGCCTTTACAAGTTAGGCTTTTTGAAAGATAAGAATTCTATCAAAGACATTATAACTATTGTGTGATTTTAAATATGAGAACATTTTAACTTATTGAAAGCATCTGGCATAAACAGATATATGAGAAAATGTCACAACATTGTGAGGGTTTGGACAACTTCACTACCATAACCCACAGGACCACACCATGTAGAGGTATAATAACTCTATACCCTATCCTGTCTTCATAAAGCACCTGTGTGTCAAGTATTTCAATATGATGGCTGCATTTTGTGCAAATTTTTAGTAGTAAAGACAAAATACTTCAATCACTTAAGGCAAAAATAACACTCATTTTGTCATACTCTAACAGCGCTTTCATGCTTGCTCTTAACAAGGATCTCAAGTACTCGTACTAAAACTGGGAAACTGTTTTTATCGGTCTCTTCTTTCCACTTCCCGCCATACCTATATGTAAACAGAAATGCATATAAAAACACAAGGCAGCTACTGTCTGGTAACAGTGAGCGTTGTGATATCTCATATTTTTTTACCAACCACCTTTCACTGTGTCCTCTTCTCACAATTTTATTCATTTCACTTTTCAAAAGAGGTAAAGAAAATAGCTCTAATGAATGAAGAATTAGGTTTACACTAGTTATAGTAAATTGACTTAGTGTTCATTGCCAACTTATAATAACAAGTATCTAAGCTCTTGTATATGATGAATCAAATGACTGATACGGAGACTAGTCGTATAGTATTCACCTGTGATTCACAGGTGCAGAAGATAAACCAAACTATTTATACAGTACCACAACTTGACTTATGAACAATTCATTTTTTATTACAACAATTTGTAGAACATACATACATGACATTATAAAAGGACTGTCATAGGTTTGTCATTCAATGTGGGAAACTACTGATGTAGTACTCTATGTAAGATGTTACAAGTATTTCACAATCAGTATAGTGCATTATCAATACCTGAAATACTACAATCATCAACAATATAACATCCATATATGGTACTACTATTAATGTTTTGGATTATGTAATTCTAAAAACATACCCATATGACTAACCGACCACAAATTCAGCAAAGAGCTCTTTTTCATTTACATTGCTAGTAAACTGTCTACGAAGAAAAAGATCCGTTTCACTGATGTGTTACTATTAATCAGATCAGGATATCTTTATTAAGCACCCATTCTTAATGTTCTATAAGAAACAAAGATTGTATGAAGAATTGCCAATATCAGATATAAACTGTATTTATATCACCAACTTGTAAAGCACATACTTTATTGAATACCTAGATCATCACTATGAATATCGAAAACAACAATTTAGATAACTGGGCAAATAGTATATACTTATGATATGCAGCTTAAACACAATTCTAAACTACTGATAAACAAACTGGTCTTGGAAAAACCACAAGAGAGAGAAACCAAAGGTTTGTACAAATATTGATATGGACTAACTCAAGTGTTTTTTTTTATGCAGTTACCTTTGGAGATAAATTTTTCCTTTTTTTTTTCTTTTTTTTTTTTTATCTTGAAAGGGGAATTAGAGGAATGATGAGTGGGAACGGAACTTTTACCCGCAACAATCAAGAGAATTATTAAATTTCAAATGATGATTAATGACGGTATGTCGAAAGCTCTACACTTGTTCCTAAATCTCAGTCTTATAATAAATCAGGGGCAGTAATAAGGAAGCGGTATTACTTCTGTGTCCTCGTTATTGAGATAGTTAAGTATCAGAGAATGATTGGTATATCAGTCCTATCTCGGCCTATTCTGAAATGATGTGTGAATTCATCTAGCACTCCGTTACACAACATCCTAAAGTAAATACATGTTAATCGTTCTCTTCCTATTATTCTTGAACTGCGAGTTTTCTTAAAAAGCAACTGTGTCTATGCATGAGAACTGCAAACTGATAACAAAACCAGGAAACACCAAAAATATCACTATTCTTAGTGAGCAGCTGTGAAAAATATATTAAACTAATATAATTAAGAAAAAGATGCAGGCTGTAACTCTATATAATATGCCATATTAAATAGGGGATGTATATAGAAAATAGATTGATTAGCTGTATTAATAAGACTTGTTTATTAGGTTTGATTTTATGTGACACATTTTCCAAAGCAACTGCCATAGACCTATCTCTTATGAGGCATTAGCTTCAACACTATTCGAAGTATCTTTATGAGTTAAGAATTCCATGTCTCATGAAAATACAGAGAAATGTGGCTGAACTATACTGTAATGTATAGATTAAGTTGGGCTTTACATCAAAAATCTAAGTCCATCGATCCTGAAATCAAGAAATCTGACATAATATGTTAGGAATAAAGTTATATTGAGTCTACTCTATACACTATGTAACTATTGGATAGTCGCATGCCATGACAAAATGTGGAAGGATATCATAATATGAGCAAAGGTCAATCTATTCTTCTCTGGTACACAGTATAGTTAGAAATCTGTATAAATGGAGAACTTACTTAACCGGAAGGTAGGTAAATGTAAACCTTATTTCAATGAACAATTCTACGTGAAGCACTGGGAACATAGCTAAGTCCAAGGCAGCACGGGACACATTTTAAAAATTGTCCAAAACGGAGGCCCTTCGATAGCTATTACATAAATAAGATGTATCTAAGGAAATCATGTGGATCATAGCACTCTGACACTAGTATGTAAGCATGCATGATGTTATATATATATAGATATATATATATTTATATATTATATATTATAATATATATATGATATAAAATAGAATATATTGTGTGTGTGTGTGTGTGTGTGTGTGTGTGTGTGTGTGTGGTGTGTTGTGTGTGTGTGTGTGTGTTGTGTGTTTGGGTGTGTGTGTGTGTATGTTGTGGGTGTGTTATGTATGTGGTGTGTATGCATGTGGGTGTGTCTGTATGTGGGGGGTGCGCGTATGTATGTTTTTAAATGGTTTTATGTAGTATGTATGTATGATGTATGGTATGTATGTATGTATGTATGTATGTATGTATGTAGCGCATGTATGTATGTACAGATTAATGGATGTTACGCGATGTATGGACATTTAATGTTAGGTAAATGTATGTATGTACATGCGTGGGTATGTGTGCATGTGTGTATCGTATGTGCTATGTATATATATGGATGTATAAGCGTATATATTAAGATATACAGATGTATGTATATATGTAATGTAATTAACACACACACACACACACACCACACACACACACAAAGATATATATCTATAGATATATATATATATATATATAAAGATATATAGATATAATAATATATATATAGATACAACAACACACACTTATATACATATATGAATATATACCTTATACATTTTTTGTAAAAATGTATAGAACATAAAACATTCCTACACACACCAACACACACACACACCACAACACCACCACACACACATATGTTATATATATATATATCTATATATAATATATAATATATATATATCTATATATATACACAATATATATATATACACACACAGATCTGTGTGTGCATATATGTATGTAGCGTGTATGTATATGTGTATATAAATGTAATAAACATAGTACATACATATATATATATAATATATATGTATATATATATATATATATATATATATATATATATATATAGATAATATATATATATATAGTGTGTGGTGTGTGGGTGTGTGGTGTGTGTGGTGTGTGTGTGTTTTTTTGTTGGGTTTTTTTTTTGTGTGTGTGCGTGTGTGTGTTGTGTGTGTTTTTTTTCTGGTGTGTGTGTGGTGTCGGTGGTGTGTGTTGTAGCTGGTATCTGTAATGTAGTATGTATGTTAAGTGAAAAAAACCACTTTAACAGGTTAATAATTATGGTAGAAGAACCGACAAGCAGAAACTAGATTTACGATAATGAGATAACAGTTTAGAAATTCATCAGACTGAAAAGAATCTAGGTTGATTCGAAATTGTTGGCTCATTATGAATGAATCTAGTTTGTACATTGTAGGTTTTTCTACAATAGTATAGTATAGTGTGTGTGTTGTGTGTGTGTTGTGTGTGTGTGTGTGGTTGTGTGGGTGTGTGTGTGTGAGTAAGTGAGTGATTGAGTGAGTGAGTGAGTGAGTGAGTGAGTGAGTGAGTGAGTGGTGAGGGAGTGAGTGGGTAAGTAAGTGGAGTGTATAACAAAATTGTATTATAAATTATATAACAAATACTTAATATGTTATGTAAATTTTTAATAATGACTGCCCGTTTCAGCCAAAAATGTGTCCATAGCACATTATAAAGATCAAAGGAATCTCGCCTTGTCTCTGGTGCTATCGTGTGTCTATGTATTCACGGGAGTATGAAGTTCTAACAGGAAGTTGAAGTATGCTGAATTTTACTGGATAGTTTGTAATTTTCACCATTCAGAATAACCATACTGTTTAAAGTTCAACAGATAAGCAAACTTGGTACCTCAATATAATATCTTGCAGTACAGAGACTTGTATTGTAATTAGTTCGTG
>NC_051411.1:21017837-21058657 GCF_015228065.2 Penaeus monodon
TAGCACAAAAAATAAAAACTTTTATTCCAAAAAAAACCAATAATTACTTTAAATTTTTGAAAAAATGGAAAAAAAATTCAACCTGGGAAGTAGGTTTTTAACCAAAAACTTTCAAAACATGCAATATATCAAGGGGGTGGGGGAACAGGGGCTTTCAAAAAATATAGATGAATCACCAGATACTCCCAATTTGCATATCATACTTCACACGTATTAGTTAGCGGAAAATCTGCAGAAAAAGTGAAAAACCCCACAGACAGCGCTTTGCCAGTGACGCTTCCTCGCCCCGCTTTTGGGGTTTTTGCCCACAGTGACATCTCCGTGGTCTTGGGTTTTGGGAGTTGCCTCAACAAAATTTGGGGGAAGGGCGTTCAGAAGTCGCAAGGTTTTTTGTTCCCTAAAACGAAATAAAATGGGGTCTTGGCATTTTTTTGCTCTCGATATCTGGTAAGCATCAAAAAACATGGTGGGGAAAATTCAAGAAAGGAGGGCCTAATACCTGTTTTGACCATACAGTAATTGATTAAAGTCATCCCCATGCCCCAAAATTGAAATATTTAATAATATATTATATTATATATATATATTATATATAATATTTTATATTATTAATATTACTTTTTGATTGTTTTTTCTGAGGTTCCTACAAAACTAAAAAGCATATCGTTTGTCAACGATACGCTTTTTTGGGGTAAGTCAAACCACAGCTTCGGGTTCCTTGTGGCTCTTCTGTAGTGAAATCTTTTTTCTTCATTTTTAAATAATCGTTCTCGGACTGATTTTAACATTGGACCATTCGTTTGACAGACCATTGAACACATAGTTGTTCTTGTGGCAAGCACTAACCCCCCCCCGGGTTAGGGGGAACCAAGGCACCCCTTTTTTTTTTGGTCGAACTGTCCACAACTCCTGTATGTTTTGCTTAGGTGTTAAACCCCAAAATTTGGACTGGGTAATAAAACTTTTAAAAGATTATGCCCTTGCTCATTTTTGGTTCTATAAAAATTTTGACTACCGAGCCACAAAATAAATTTTGATCAACCTGAGCCAGTGTGTGCTCCGTGTATATATAAAATCCAACTGAAACCTGTCTCAACTCACAGAAAAAAAATAATTTTGGGCCCGATCTGGGGCGCTTATTAGGATATGCGACGGAAAGAAAGCTCCTCTCCACAGCACCAGACTTTCCAATACACAAATTTGGAAGGGATTTAATTTTGTTAAAAACTTGTGCTGTTTTGCCTTGTAAAGTCTTTCCCCTTTTCCTATCTTTGAAAATCTGTGATGTGCTCATTTTGATTCCCACAAAATGAAGGTGGCGCAAAAAAGGGACTAAAATCTGCCCCCTACTCATTTTGTTCCAAACTTGGTGTGATATGAGAAAGTAGTAGCCCAAATAGTTTTTAAACCTGTTTTTTTTTTTTTTTTTTTTTTTACATAGCCAGGGCCCCAAAAGCATAGAATTTTGCATTTCTTTTATATCTTTGGTCTACACGATACATTGGGAAAATTTGGGAGTAGATTTTCCTTTGTTCATCAAATTTTCATGAAATTCATTTCATTTTTAAACATTTCGTGATGTAGCATTATCAAAAAACGAAAAAAAATCGAGCCCCGGGAATTCCTCAGTGCGGAGCAGTTTTGTTTTGACCTGATTTTTTCGAACTTCCGGGCTAGTAATGGAAACGGTCAGCCTCCACCCCGATGGTCGGCGGTTGCGCCCCCCCGGTGGAGAATTTGCATTTGTCGCCCGGAGGACTCTGTGGCTTTGGCACCACGGGAAGGGATGGGTTTTCAGAAAAATCACACCAGCTGAAACCGTAGGGGTCGGCATTATGGGCACAGGCCGGGCTCCCCTCGGGGCAACCCCGGGCGAGGCAAAGTTTCGCATTCGGTTATCCTTTCCTCTTCGGAGGAAAGAGAACGGAGGGAAACCGGAAAACCTCTATTCTCTGGCTGCTAAATACGGGCTCCCCCCTCATCTGTGTGACGCACCGTTCAGGATGTATTTTTTCTCATTTTCATAAATAGAAGATCGACAGTTTTTCATAAAAGGAAATGCATATGTATGAAATAAAAGGCAAAAAAATTGTGTTGATGCGTAGAAAAAAAGAAATGTTAGGTAGAAAGAAAGCATTTGTAAATACAAACTTAAAATGTTTGTTTTGCGTATTAGAGCGCTTGGGGTTTTGTGTGTGTAAACGTTTGGGGTGTTTTTTGAAGTTATGTGCGAAATACGTTTTTTGGGCTTTGAACATTTATGGGGGGTTTTTAGAGTTGTCTACAAGAGTTTTGCTGAAAATTATTTGTTTGTATGTTTTTGAAGTGGTTGTGTTTCTCAAAATTTTCAATAACAAAACGTGTAAAAATTTATGTAATCTTGCGCTTGCGTGATTGGTTACTCCCGCGATACCCGTATCTATTTCCAAATACGATGCGACCCCTTTGTTCCCCGTGCATTACCCCCAAAAGTATTGGTACGTGACCCCGGTATCTAAAAAGGTACAAAATTTTCCCCGGGACCTTTTCCCCGTTGTATTTCCCCCGGGGAAAAACCACGGTTCCTAGTGCGTAGTAAGGAAAAAAACTGGTTTTGTATGGATACACTGATGCGATGTATAAAAATTTTTCCATATTTTTTGAGCGGAAATTTTATAATTTGTTTTTGTCTGCGTTAAAAATTTTTTTCTTTTTTTTTTGGATTTGTGCACCAGTCGTGTGTATTTTAACAGAAGTTTAGGTCATCTGTAAATTATTCTTCTCCCCCTTTTCTTTCCCCCTCTCTCTCTCTTTCTTTTTTCTTTCTCCCTCTCTCCTCGAGGAAAGTGAGGGAGTTGAGAGAGAGGAGAGGGGTAGGGGGTGGAGAGAGGGGAGAAAAGGGCCCCTGATTTTCACTCAAACTATAATAAAACCAAATTTTCCCACTGTATCAAAAACGTCCAAAAAACAAAATAAAACAAAAAATAAAGTAATTTCAATCTTTCCCAAAGAATCGGGGTTTTTGGGTTGATTTTTTTTTCCCCGGGGAACTCGGCATGCACCCAAATGGGTATTTGGGAACATTGCATGGGGGAATAAAGAATGTCGGGGCGAAAGGAAATATTTTCCATTTCATGTTCAAGTTTTGGGCCCCTATAAAGTGTTACCCCGGGGGCCGCCCGTCTCCTGCCCACCAACACAAGGGGCTAGCAGAGGGCGTGAACATTTAAAACACTCCAAGGGGGCCCCAGCCCCACAGCGCCCCAAAACTCACGGGGGAAACGCCAATGGGGAGGCAGGGCACGAATAAAAAAAATGACGTCTTTCCTTTATTAAAAAATTTTATTACCCGACATTTTTTTCTATGGCACAATACGGGGGGAATCCAGCAGTCACACTCCGATCAGTTAAACGAAACAAAAGAAAATAAAGTCACAAGGGAACACATGGCTTCAAGGACAGCACCCAACCTCTCTTGGCTTTTTTCCCCCGCTCCTCCGCTCACACCAGTTGCGTCATGTTTCCCCCGGGTCCCTCATGAACACATGCCGGTTCCTTTTATTTTAACACATTTTTTCCACAGAGAAAAAGACCCACGGCTAGCATATCCCCCCCTTCCCCGCGACCCTCTGCTCTGACATACCTAAAATAAAACAAATACATAAATTAGCCCCTCAGGAACAAAAAAATTCTTTAAAACAAAAGTAACTGTAATTAAAAATCAGTCCTCAAAAAACAAAAAAAATCTTTCATCCAGCGCGGTTTTTCGCTCTCGCTGGGTCGTTTCTGGGGGAGGGGGGGCGGCGGTAGATTGGAAGCACCCAGAGGGGTATCTCCTCCCCAAGACCTGGCTCAGGTCACCACTGACTTTTTGCCGTCCTCCACCGTCCAAATCTCGTCCTCATTTGGGCGCGTCTGCCACGCCCCTCAACGCCGCTACGGGGGTAATTTCTCTTTTTCCCCATGGCCCCGGGATAGTTTCCCCGGGCCCCTGGTAATGCCACAGCCGGTCCCGGGGACAAAAGCGGTCGTTTTCGGGAAGTCGGGAAGGGCCCCACCCCAAACCCAAACCCCTGCTCCCGACGACCCTTCTGGATGCTCCATTTCCCCTCACAAGTGCCCAGCTTTGCCCCACGGCACTTTGGGGCCCTTATGGGAAAAATTAGCTCACACTGAAACAACCCCCCCCGGTCCAAAAAGGCTCCCCCCCAACCCACGCCATCTGCACTGCGGGTTTTTTTGGATGGGCCCCCACGGGCCCTTTACTCCACTATCACTTTTGAAGTCGACCGGTTCTAGACTCTGTCCGGGGGGAAAGGTGCAGTCGCTCACCGTAACATCTTGCACGAAAACCTCGGAAGCGGGCACTCTTCCCCGTGCCCCTCACAGCTTCCTCCAAGGTCGACAAAAACCCTTACTCTGGTCAGGAAACAAGGGCCCCACAAGCAGTGCTCGCCCAATCGGCCACATCCCCGGGCAGCGCTGCACCGTGCTCCCCACGCCAATACGAGCCTCCACGGGCCCTTGAGTCACGAAATGCCCTGTGACACCCACATCTCTGTGGTGCATTTAAAGTCGCATAGTGGCCAATTCACCACACTAGGTCTTCTCAGCCCCGGGGCCCACTGCAGGAATGGCTTCCCATCTATTTATCCCTCACCTGCATCGTGCGGGTTTTCGACGGAAAGCTTACCCAAGCGGGCCCCGGGAACCCGAGGAGGGCGGGTTTTGCGGACCCCTTCTCCCCTGTCCGAGTTTCGCCGTCCATTTTTACCCTTAGAACTGCACTCGAGGGTGACCATCCTGCCCAGTCCTTGCAGCACGGGGAAGGCATCAAACCGTCCATTTAAAGGGGTCGTGTTTCCCGCTCCTCCGACCCCACTACTTCTGTCCCCTTCCTCACCGAGCCCCAACCAACCCTTTGGGAAGGCGGGGTTTCACCTTCCTAAATCTACCTTCTCCCTTTAGCCTTCCGCCCCAGGGGTCATGGCGGGCTGGCAGCACCCTAAAACCACTGGTTTCTTCGGGGAAGGCCAAATTCCAGGCCCCGCCAGCGCCCCCTGAAAGCCCCTAGGTGTGCCTTTCGTAGTTTTTGCAGCTGGGTCCTGCAAAGCACAAAAGAAATCGGGGGCCAGGACCACAATCATCTTTTCCCGCCCCGCAGGGTACACCTCCTTACCAGCCCTCCATCCTCCCCGCGGGGGCAGTGTCTCGCCCGTAAGTCCGCTTCTTAGTGGGCCCAATATCCCCTCGGCCGGGGTGGTCCCCGAAAAGCGTTTCAAAGCCTCCGCCACGCTGGGAAAGGGCATTTGGGAGGGCGGCGATCCCCCCAATTTCCCACCGCGGCCCCTTAGTGCTGTTACCGCTGCGGGCCTTCTCTTCCTGGCTCCAGCCCGGGCAGATGCCGCTTTTCAAATTGGGGGCGACATATCCTCCCGGGCCCCCCTTTCCCGTCGTACTCACGGTTAGCCTCACAGAATGTCTGGGGGCCCCGGGGGGCTGCAGGGTGGAGAACGCGTGCCGTAAACAACACCCCCGGGGGGGGGGAAGGGGGGGGGGAAAACGAGGGGGGTTTGACCGGGCCCGATTTTTGCCCCCACCTTCCCCCAAGGGAGCGTTTCCGTGGGCCCCCACCTTCGCAGCACCCTGGCTCCGACCGAGCTGCAGCCCGGGGTTTCCGCCATGGACCCCAGGCGCCCCCCATAAATCGACATTTGGGATCTTTTTTGCCAAAACCTCGTCTGCCTTCCTCTGCCGTTTTCTACCCGTGATCCGCTTTTTCCCCCTTCACTTTCCCCCCTCAGGCCCCCGACCCCCCTTTTAAATCCCGCACCTCCTCCCTCAGTTCACTCTTCACGCGTTGCAGGCCCTTGTCGGGTACTCGAGTTTCCATCTTCAAATGCAAGATTGCTCTGTAGCACCCAACAAGTCGGGAAAAACTTCCTCCCTTCTGCCTCTCCGAGAGGGGTGCCCTTTCTCTTTCCCCCTTTTGCCCTTTTGCCTTTTCCCCTTTTTTCCCTATCGGCCGTCTGTCGGTCCCTTCGGTTCCCCTCATCTTCCGCCCAGGGCCCCAGAAAACCCCGGGAAACCCAAAAGGGAGGGGCCCTAAAAACACAATTTTCTCTTTTTTTTAAAAACAAGTTTTTTACCCGACACTTTTCATAACACTACAGGGGGGGCCGAAAGTCCAAGCAAACAGTTTTAAAAGGGGGCCCCCAAAAAATTTTTGGGGCCCGGGGCCCCACCGGGGCTCAAGGGGCCCCCCCGGGGTCCTTCTTTTTTTCCCCTCCAGCATTTTGTCCCCTGTTTGCCAGGCCCCCCCTTCATGTTAAAATCCCCAAAAACCTTTATGTTTTAAAAATTTTTGCCCGGAAAAGAACCCCCCTTTCCCTGGTTAAAATCAATAATTTTTAAAAGATTTTTCTCAAAGGTCTCATTAAACTCTAATTTTTTCATTTTTTTTAAAACAATCAATTGTAAATTTCATTCAAATTCGTCATGTTTTTATCCCCCTTTCCCCCTTAATTTTTTTTCCGGGTATTAACCCAAAATTTGCGAATCTTAGAATTTCCAAATTGGTTTTGTAATTTCGGTTCCCCTTTTCGAATAAACACGTTTTAAATTAAAACTTTGCTTTGCAAAAAGAAATTTTCCCCGCCCAAAAATTTTGAAAAAATTTTTTAAATAATCAACCAGTTTAAAGGGGTAAAATTTTTTTTTTGTTGTTTTACACAAACAAAATGAAAAAAAAAAATTTTTTTTAAAATTAAGGGGGGCCTTTTTACCCCCTTAGAAAAGACAAAACCCCCCCAGCAAATGCGATTAAAACCCCCAATGTATTTAAAAGTAAAAAACGAAAAAATACAAAAAATTGACTTAATTCTTTTGGGTTTTGCTTTTTGGCAGAATTGTTTTTTTTCCTCCTTGGGGCCAAAAAGCCTTAGCAAACCACAAAAAATTCTTTTTTTACCGGGTCCCTAATTCCCCCTCACGGGGGAATTTATTTGGGTTTTTTACAACTTACTTTTAAAATAATAAAATTAAAAAATTTTTTTTGCAAATTAAAGCATGGGGGCAGGTCCCCCTTGTTTTTTTCCCCCAAGAAATATAATTGGTTTTTTTTACGGGAAATTAAATTTTTTAAAAAAAAAAACAAAAATTTGTTTGGGCCCCGGGGGCCCCCAAGGGGCGGGGGCACGGTAGGCGGGGTTATCCCCCCCATTGGTTTTTGGAGCTGAACCCCCTTTTTGGGCCCGTGGGGAACCCAAGGAAACGGTGGGTGTTGGCCCCCCCCCCCCAAATTTTAAAAATTGGGGGGGTTGGTTGTGAACCCCAGCCCCAGGCAAAAAGTCCATTAGGGGTTTTAATCCATTTTTTGTCTGATGAGGTTACCCCTGTTTATTAGGGGCCCGAAACGGGTTTGGGTTTTATTGTTAAAAAAAAAAAAATGCGGGGATGATTTTTGGGGGGGGGACACCCAAAACGGTTTGGGGATGGAAAAGGTTATATTTAGGGGGGACCTAGATTCCCAGGGTACTTAAAATTTGATATAATAAAAATATAGATGTTGGGGTTAATGAAATTTTAAACCATTTTTTTCGGCAAAAATATAAAGGAAAAACTTTAAAAATTTTTTCTTTTAAAAGTTTTGTGTTTTTTTTTTGGTATTTTTATTTTAAAAAATTTTATAATATAAAAAAATAAAAAATTTAAAATTTATATATCCCCCGTAAAAAAAAAATTTAATATAGTTTATTAAAAAAATAAAAAAAACCCTATTTTAATCATTTTAAAATTTTAAAATATAAGATAAAAGGGTAAAAATTTTTTTTTTTTTTTTTTGTTTTTTGGTTTTTGGTTATTTTTTTTTTATTTTATATCAATTACTATAAAATTTTTTACATATTATTTTAATTTTAAATTGTAAATGTAATATAAATTTTAAAAAAAAATGAACCCCAAAATTCAAAATAATTATTAAAAATATATCAAAAGATAAAATAAGATAAAGAATAAAGGGATAAAAAAAATTTTTTTAAAAAAATTTAAATGAAAAAATTAAATTTTGGGAAAAATTAATTTTATATAATATTATAAATTTTCATATAAAAAAAGTAGTTATAATAATTATAAAATGAATATATGATAATTTGATTTATTAATTGAAGTTTAATTAAACGTATCAATGAAAACCCAAAATTTTAAATTAATGTATGATAATTTTAAAGATAATGAAATTGTAAAGATAATAATTAAAAAAGTAATTAAGTTATAAAAAAAATTAAAATTATTCAAAGACAGTTATTTTTTCATTTTTGTATTTTATATATAAAAAAAATTTTTTTTATTTTATAAAATTTTTTTTACGGGTTTTTTAATTTTTTAATATTAAAAGAAGATATATAATAATTTAAAATAATTTTTGATGAAAAGGGTAAAAATAAAAGTAATAAAAGATCTATATTTATATAATGATAATTTTATATATTATTTTGTTAAATTTAAAAAAAAATAAAGTAAAGAAATTTAAAAAAAAGGGAATTAAAAATTTTTGGAAAAATGAAAAAATTTTTTTTTCGATTTTAAATTTGAATAAAGAATTTAAGAGAAAATTTTATTTTTTTGAAAAATGTTTTAGATGTAAATAAAACGTTTTTTAAAATTTAAAATTTTTCAAAATACAAATAAAAAATTTT
Source organism: Penaeus monodon (assembly GCF_015228065.2). NCBI lineage: Eukaryota > Metazoa > Arthropoda > Malacostraca > Decapoda > Penaeidae > Penaeus > Penaeus monodon. The sequence continues at coordinate 21,026,513 of NC_051411.1, forward strand.
TTATAAAAAATAATAAAGAGATAATTAAAAAAAGAAAATCTTTTATAACAAAATAAAATTTCCCCTAGTTATAAAAATTTTAAAAAGGTTTTTTCTATATTGTTACATAAATTTAAAAAAACTAAAGGACATTTTATCTTAAAAAACGGAAAATAGAAAAATTCAAAGAAAAAAAAGAAAAAAAAAATAAAAAATTTTATAAAAAATTTTCATAATAAATTTTTATAAAATGGATAAAAAAGCAATATATTTTAAAATGTAAATTTTTAAATAATAAAATTTTTAAAAATTATTCATTATACACAATTTACCCAAAATAAATGAAAAGGATAGGGATGGAAAATTCTTTTTTAAATTTATTATAAAAACAAATATAAATAATATAAAATATAAAATGAAATGGTAATTTATATAAAAAACATTAAAAAAGAAGGCAAAAAAAAAAAATCATTTAAAAGTCGTAAAAACTCAAATTACCCCCCAAAAAAAATTTTAAGAGCCCCCAAACAAAAAAAAGAAAAAATAAATAAAAACCCTTAAATTTTGGAATAATTAAAAATGAGGTAGGGGGAATAAAAAAAATTTTTAAAAAAAAAAAAATTTAAAAAAATAATAAAATAAAAATTTGATTCTAAATTTTGGAAGATGTATGAAATTAGTAAAAAAATTGGAAAAAAGGTTTTTAAAAGTAAAAAAATTTTGCAAATTTTTTGGAAAAAAAAAAAATTTTTTAATAAAATTTTCAAAAAAATTTGGGCAATGGGAAAAAAAAAACAATAAAAATTTCAAGTTTAAAAGCATTACTTAAGGGGAAAAAAAGAAAATCCCCTATTTTTTTCCAATAAAATAAATAAGAAAAAATTTAAACACAATAAAAATTGATAATTTTTTTAATAAAATTTTTATAAAATTATAAAAATATAATTTTAATGAAAAAAGGGAAAATAAGGGGGGAAAACTATTGGAAAAAAAAAAAAAAAAAATAATTTTGAAAAAATTTTTTCAAATTATTCCCGATAAATAATTTTTATTTTTTAAATTTTTCATTTTAATAATAATTTTTTTTGGGTTTTTTTTTAAAATTTTTAAAAAAAATTTGCAAAGATTTTTTTAAAAAAACGAAAACCCCCTTTTTTTAATAAAATTTGAAATAAGTATTTTGCCAATATAAAAAAGAGGCAAAAAATAAAAAACCCTCAAATGAAAAAAATTTTTTTTTTTAGGATTTTTAAAATTTTTTTTTTTTTTTTTTTTTTTTTGATTGGAAGTTAGGTCTAATTTTTAAAAAGGTTAAAACACCAAAATCATAATTTAATAAAATAATAATAAAGAGATTTTAAAGGATAAAAAAAATAAACAGGGGGTTTGGGAATGTATAGTAAAATAGAGTTTATAAAAATATAGGGAAAAAAAAAAAAAATATAATTAAAATTAATAAAAAAAAATAAAAAACGAAAAAAAAAAATTTTTTAATTAAAAATACATTTATATATTTTTAATTTTTTATAAATATGGAATATTTTTTTTAATTAAAAATAAATTGATGTTTTTAAAAACCCCAAAGGGGAACAATGTTTTTAGTGGGTTTTTAACCTTGTTAAGGGGCCCAAAAAAAACGTCCAGAAAAAGGGTTTTTAAAACCCTTTATTTTGGTATTTTTTTTTTAAAAAAATAATTTTTTTTTTTTTTTTTTTTTTTTTTTTTTTTTTTTTTTACCCAAACTTTTCTAAATAAAATAAAGGGGCACTTTAAAAAATATTTTAAAGGGGAAAATTTAAGGGAAAAAAAATTTTTAAACAGAAACCCCCCAATTTCTTGTTGGGGTTAAAGGGGGGGTTTTTTCCCTTTTATGGGTTTATTTAAAAAGGAAAAACCCAAAAAACCCCGGAAACCCCAAGGGGAAAACCCGGGGGGCATCCCCCCCTTTTTTTTTTAAAGGAAAAAGTTGGGGTTCTTTCGGATAAAGGGAAAAAGGAACAAGGAGGCATATCTCCAGAAAAAAACTGCAGAGATTAGGATGCCCTTGGGCATTTGGGGATAGCCCCATCCCACCGAAAAGTGGAATTTTCATTAACAAGGCAAAGAACGGGCAAAAGACGATCATGGGCCGATGATGGCTAAAAATCAGGCACTTTGGAGGTGCCAAGACCCCTTAACAATCGCACATGTAGTGGAAAATGTGCAACATTTTCAGCCCAAAGACTTATGTATTGTCTCCCCCATATAATGAAGAATGTATTGGGGGAGGATGTGAATAGAGGGCTTATTATTTTCCCTTGGGGAGACAAAATTTTTTTGATAAAATTTAATTATGCAAATGTTTATCAATAATTTTTATACATTTAGGTATAATATTAGTTTTGAAATTTTTTTTGTTATTTAAAAGATACTATGATAGATTTTAAATTTTAAACATTTTAATTTTTTCGTTTAACAAGGTTTTTCGCCGCTAATGACCTTATGTTGACGCGGCAGATAATTTAAAAATCAACACAATTTTCCCGGGCTCCACCCCCTGGGAGAGCAGATTTAAAATTTGGGCAACATATGCCTCCAGGCCACCTTCCGTCTACTCAGGGCTTTCGCCTCACAAAAGTCTGGAGGCCGAGGGGCTGCAGGGTGGAGAAGCGTGCCGTGAACTAACACGCCCGGGGGGGAGGAAGGGGGGAGGGAGGCAACGGGCGGGTTGACCGGGTCCGAGTTTGCCGCCACCTATACCCAAGGGAGGGGTTCCGATGGGTCCCACCCTTCTGCAGCGACCACTGGCTGCGACACGAGCTGCGGGGCCCCGGGGGGGTTTCCGAACAGCCCCCGGCAGCCCCAGAAAATTGACACTTACATCTTTGCCAAAACCCTCGTCTGCCTTCTCTGTTGCAACGTTACCCTGTGTTGCGTTTTTCCCCCTTCACTCCCCCCTCGGGCCCCTAAACCCTGCCCTTCAGAGTCTGCACCTCCTCCATCGGGTTCTTTCTTCACGCTGTTGCGGGTCTTGGGTTACTGCTGATTTTTCCACTTCAAGAGGAAAAGATGCTTGTAGCCCCTCAAAAAAGTGGGCAAAACGTCCTCTCCCTTCCTTGCCTGATTCGACGAGAGGGTGCGCTGCTCGTGTCCCTCGTGCCTCCCTTTTTTGCCCTTTGTGCCATTCCCCCTCATCCCGGCCAGCATGGCAGGATCAGGTCCATCTGGTGGCTTACCTCACTCGTGCCTGCCTCATAGCCTCCCCCCCTCAGGCTGCCGCCATCTTTGGACCACATGATAAATCGGCGCGTCTTAGAAAAAATACACAACCCCACTCCTGACACCAATTTGTTCGCCGGCCCCCCTCGTCTTCTCCCACCAAAACAAGGCAGGCTAGGAAAACAGCGTGTTATCCACAGGGTCGTGAACACTGAAAAAGCTCCCAAAAGGCACTGAGCCCACAGGTCCCCGAAAAAAGCACGAGGGGGAAAAGCCAAGTGGGGGGCAGGGCCCCGAAATAAACACAAAAAAAGACAGTCTTTCCTTTATTTACACAAGTTACCCGTACATTTCTATAGGCACAAACAGGGGGAAACCAGCAGTCACACAGCACAATACAGCTTATAACAGGGCAAAAACAAAGTTTTTATCAGGTCACAAGGGCAACACGAGGTCTTCACAGGGGCAGACCCAACCACGTTCCCTGGGTGTTCCTCCCCTCCCCGTCACAGCCCGTTTGTCCGTTTTCCCCGGTCCTTATTTAACACATGTTTCGCACGAGACAAAGACCCCCTGGCGTAGCATAAAGATAGCAATAATGAGAAAATTACACTGCAGTAATGATAACAATGATGTTAATGAGATGATAACGCTAAGTTAATGGTGAAAATAATGAAAAAAAAAACAGTCGTTATGAGAAAAAGCTATATTTAAAAAACCCTCCAAAATATTAATTTCTTTTTCTTCTTTTTTTCTTCTTTTTTTTCTTTTTTTTTTTTTTTCTTTTTTTAATTTTTTACATTACCGGGAAAAGCCCCTTTTTTGGATCTAAATTTGAAAATGATAATTTCAGCCCAAAATTCAAAAATGTGACAATGAGAATAATAAAATTTTGATGATAAAAAAATTATGCTAATAACAAAGATAACAATAGTAGTAGACAATAATGATAATGATGATTTTGAGACAATGTGAGATTTCAAAATATAATGATGGGAATAATAAAGACAAAAACATTTTAAAAAAGAATGGCTAGTATAAGAAACAAAGTCCCCCCAAAAAAAATGGAAAAACTATTGAAGACAGTTTTGGGAAAATTTCTCGAAAAATACATTTTTAAAGATGATTTCGGAATAATTTTTTGTAAATGAGATAAGGATATTGAGGAAATAATGACAATTATGAAAAAATGTGATGATAATGATAATAAGGCAATTATAGTGAGTGAAATTTGACCCCTCAGACGGGAAATATAGAATAGAAGAGTTACCCCCTTTAGCTTGAAACATGTGCCCCTCAATGACTATCGGGTCCAGGGAGATGGGGTCGGAGATCTTTTATGATTGGCTTTGTATTTTTTTGTATATTTTTTTTTGTTTTTTAATTAGTTTATAACAATTTTTATTCACGTTTTCTATTTATCCATCTCCATCGGAGAGCAGATTATGTCTAGGGCTATATAGTGTTTTTTTTCTTTTATCATGTCATTTTAGCTAAACTACACCACTTTTTATGGCAGGTTTTACAACTTGGCCTTTTTAAACAAGTAAAAATCTTATTTTCGGAAAGGGGGAAGACACACCGCCCTCTTTTGAGAGGAATGCCCCCTTCATCTAGGTTGACCCGAGATTCCCCTGTTATCATCATTCTACTTGTGGGGAGGTGTATATATATGTATGCCGGGGCAGCCAGGTCAAGGAGGGGAGAGCATTTTTGGTCGTGAGGCTGCAGTCGTGATGGGGTCCTGGTCGTAAGAGTACGAGCTATAGGCGGTAAGGTGCCATTTTAAACTTTTTTTTCCTGAGTCTTGATAGGGTGATGTGCTCTCTTTTTGCGAATATATGTATATGTATATATATATATTATATATATATATATATATATATATATATATATATGTATAATATAGATATATATATATATATATATATATTTTTTTTTTTTTTTTTTTTTTTTTTTTTTTTTTTTTATCTCGTAAGTGTTTTGTGTTTTAACCAGTGATTTTTGATGTTCATGTCTTAATTCTTTTTGGCATTTTAGTGTTTAAATGTATTTTAACTGTTTGCTCCAACTTGTTTTATTGAAATAAACTTTTTGTAAAATGTATTGAATACTCTTAGACTCCATCATACATTCCCTCCAGTTTGTCTAAATAACCTTAGGAGTTAATTCGGAAACGCCAGTATTCCTGCCTGACTCTGCCTTTGTATAGAATGTAAAGCATAAGGGAGAATTTAAGGGAACACAAGAAGGGAGGCCCCGGGTTTGAATCTTGGCATATAACCTATGGGATTATCTAAACTGAAATGGGCACGAGTTCAAATCCTTAAATCTGATTTCTATCGACTTCAGGTCGACACGCACTCCATCCAGTGTTGACCCTTGAGCCTTGGTATTTTCTATACACTTGCTTTCTATCGCTTCATGCACACCCTTCAACATGCCTTCTCCTTTAAGAACATAATAACTTGCGTTCCTGGACGAATTATCCAGGTGGTGGCAGCTAGATTTTGTACCAAGGATCGACGGTTAATCTTGCTTGCATATCGCTACAATAGTATCCACTTACGAAGAAAGAGAGGCAAAAAGTAGAAACTCTGCTAAGTCGAATAAAACGATAATCTAACGAATAAATAAAATCTAACGATATATAACCTTTTTACAGAAACCCGAGAAAGACCATTTTTCGATTAAATAGGACAATAATTAAGTTAATAATAACAACAATGATAAGAACTGGAATAACAATGATAATTATAACTATAATACTGATAATTATGATAATGATTATGACGAAATAATAATAATGATACTTTTGATAAAAAGTGGAGTAATACCAATAGGAACCATGGCAATTAGTATTCAAAACAATTTTATTTCTTTTATTAGTATCATTGATATCAATATAAAAATAGCGATAATGACGAAAATTACAGTAATACTTACTACAGTAATCATTATAACTTCAATGAAATTAACATAAATGATGATAATGAGGATAGTGGACTCTATAGAAATTTCAGAGCACCCTAAAAAAAACGACTTTTTCGATTAAAAAGGACAATAATGATATTTTTGGCAATATGTTAATAACGAAAATAATAATGAAAATTCGATTTATGATTACATTTATGGTGATGATTATGACAATAATGAGGATAAGGATAATTATGATAAAATTGTAATGGTAATACGGATAATTTTCATGAAACAATAGAATAGTAATAACAGTTAGTATTCTAATGTCATAGTAAAATAATGAAAAAATAATACGATTATCATTATCATTATTAGTAATATTATTATTATTACTATTGGGATTACTACCATTGTTATTTTCATTGGCGATTATGATGAAAATTACTGCAAATCCTGCAATAATAATGACAACGATGATAATGATATAATAATGATTCTGATGATGATAAGAATATCAATTTATGATGAAAATAAGCTAAATTTAAGAAACCCACAACATGGAGGAAATGCAAAACCAAGCGAAATATAAATGACAATAACTATATTTTGGCAATATTTAAGTGATGATTTATGGTAATTATGATGATAATGATGGCAATATTAGTATCCATTTGTGATAAAAAAAACAAAGAGTAACAAAACTCACTAAAACGAAACTCGATTGAGCGAGACAATTAAGAGTGATACCAATGATGGTAATAATTACGATAATGATGAAAATTATTATAATGAGAATTATAATAACGTAATAGTAATAATGACCATTTTGATAAAAAGTGGAAAAGAACAATAATAACCAATATTCTAATAATTGTGTTAGTAACGATAATAATAATAATAATAATAATGATAATAATATCATTTGAAATAATAATGATAGCCTTATCATTATTATTATCATCATTATTGTTATTGGTGTTATCATTAGTGGTTTTATTATTAATATTATCAATATTATTTTTATTTTCATGATTAGAGCAATTTATAACTACAGTATAAAAATAGCGATAATAATAATTATTGCTACAATCATCATTATAACTTGAATTATAAAATGATAATGATAATAATAGTTATAATGAAGAGAGAATGCAATTTATGATGGCAATTGTCATAATGATTATAATATTGTTAAAATCATATAATTATTATCTTCATAAAGAAAGGAACAGCCTTAATAACCAGTATCCTAATAACTACCACAATGGTAATAATAATAACGATAATAATGATAAGATTGATAGTAATAATAATAACAATGATAAGAATATCATTATCCTTAATATAATCATTGTTGTTGTTATTATTATTTATTATAATTATTATTATTACTATGATTTATACCATTCTTATTATCAAAATGGACACTCAGATAATAATGAAAATTACAGTAATAATTTCTACAATCCTTCTAATTGCATTAACAATAATGATAATAATGAGGAAAATTTGGATAATAATGATAATTATAAGAGTAATAAAATTGTAAGAAACGCGAAAATCTGGCGAAATAAAGACTTCTTGGAAAACGCTCGAAAAGGCCATGGTTTAATTAAAATGACAATAATAATGATTTTGGCAATAATTAAGTTAATAATGATGTTAATGATGATAATTCAATTAATAATATCAATCATAAAGATAATTTTGACAATGATAATAATGTAATGTAATGTAATAATAATGGCAATGATAAAAACAGTAACGATAACAATAATGATAACAATATTATTATCATTAACGATATCGTTATCATTATTATAATCATTATTTTTATCATTATTATAATCATTATTTTTATCATTATTTTCATTATTATTACTATTAGCATTGGGGGAGAGCGGGGCAGGTTGAAACCTTGCTTTTTTTGCGAATCCAAGGACGCTGCTGGAGACGGTGCTGCCATTATGTAATAGCCTCTCATACGATCCATCCCCCATATTGATTCACCATCGTTCGGGAAGCAACACAATTTCGAGAAAGGTTTTTTTGATTTTTGCATTTTGAGTAAAATTTTTGCGAGTTGCAAATGTCCATTTTTACAGTAATAGCAGAGCTAAAATTAAACCCCTTTTACCAGTTTATTAATTTAACATATCTAATGAGACACAAAAGATCACATGAATTTTATTGGATGACGTGAATATTCCATGCACTGGCTAAGAATGTGTCTGGGGCAGGTTGGAGCCAAAGCAAATAATATTATTGACAATCTGATGACTTCTTACTAAAACCCTTTTTTAAAAGATTTAAGCTTTATTGTATCCAGAATCACCAGCACTGCCCTCTTGTCTTTACAGAGAAAGATGCGCAATTACAAGAGAAAACAAACCGTGGGAATACCCCTAAAGATGTGATGGAGCAAAAGGGCCATGTCTTGCTGTGGCAAAAGATTTCAATATTCCTCATGTAACCCTCCGCAGATACTGTTTGAAAAATAGGAACAGTCAAACAGAGCCAGAAAATGAAGTTGTCAAAGTGCGACTAGAAGAGTATGGATGGAGATTGCAGAGGAGGCAGCAAAAAGAAAGTCAAAGAATACAAAAACTGGAAAAAAGAACGCAAAGGCAGCTAGGCGCTTAGTTAAAGTCACTGAGGAGGAATCGGAGACAAGCAGCGAGGACAACACCATGCCAGACATGACATCTGATGAGGAAGAACATTCTTACTGTGACAGCAATGCAGACAACCAGATGCTTGGAAATTCTACGGAAGCTAAGGTTGGAGATTACATCCTCATACGATTCGCTGGTAACACTACTATGTTGGACTAATGTTGGACATCAATGATGGTGATGCAATAACATCAAAGATCATGAAACGTCTTCCTATGAAAGACAGCTCTAAGTGCTATACATTCTCAATGCCTGAGGATGCTGAACTCTTCACACATGAAAGGGAAGATGTCATTTTCATTCTGCCAAAGCCATGTAGCACGGGCGGTACCAGGCGCTGTTAACAGGACCAAATTTGTTTCAACCATAGTGATTCCTTTGCATGTAAGACACTCGAAAAAGCAAAGGGATTAGTAAAAGATCCAATGCCAACAGAATTCATGAATGCTCCCCTTTTACAAGTGTGTCCTAACACGCGACGTTTTATGTTTCCACCTGCCCCGCCACCATTTGACTGGGATCACAAAAATATTTTCATCTCAGTACTGTGCAGTTTCTGTATTGAACTTTTGTGATAAATTTGTAGCCCATATATGTAGGTATTTAAGGAGCATAGAGATAACAAATAAATACAGTTAGATTAAGCAAATTTGACTTTTTGAGAAAAATGTTCCAACCTGCCCCGCTCTCCCCTATCATTCTTATCATCAATATTAATATAATTTGCATCATTGTTATTATGAATGATGATAATGAGGATAATATCAATAAAAAACGGAAAAAATATAGCAAAAGAATTTTCTGAGAAAACACAAAAAACACATTTTGGATTAAAAAGGTTAGTAATAATGATTTGGGCAATAACTTTATTTGTGATAATAATGATAATTGTGATAATTTTCAATTATGACAATAACGATAATATTAATGATAAATATCTAATGATAATAATATAATAATAATAATATAATAATAATAATAATAACGATTACGATGATTATGATAGAACAATAATAATGATGATGATGAAAAAAGAAAGATAGAAAGATAGAAACAATAATAATAGTGATAACAGTAACAATAAAAATAATGATAATAGTAACAATAATGATAATGATAATAGTAATAGTAATGGCAATAATAAAACAAAATGATATTAATTATTGTACTGATATATTAACAATGATACTACAGTTATCATTATTGTTGTTATTACTATTGTTATCATTATTATTGAGAATATTATCATTACTACCTAGTACCATAGTTATTATCAATATAAAAATGATGAATGTCACTAATGACAATAATGATGATACAAATGATGAATTATAATAATGATAGTTTTGATATGAATAATAGCAATAATAACCAATATTTTCCCAATTTTCAAAATTATAATAATAATAATGATAATAAGTTTGATAATTTGATTATGAAGACTATAATGATAATAATGATGAAATAATAATACCAATAATAATTGTGATAATAATGGGAATGATAGCAATAACATCCACTATTCTCATAATTTTCATTATTATTATTATTATTATTATCACTACTATCATTATTATTATTATTATTATCATTATTATTTTCGTTATTATTATTATTATTATTATCATTATTTTATTATCTCATAATCATTATTATTATATAATCATTATTATCATCATCAATGGTAGTAGTATAATCTTTCTAAATATTATTATTTTGATTATTTTTTTTTTTTTAATCATTATAAAAAAATAATGATATATTACAATAATGAAAACAGTAATTATTACAACTGCAATAATGATGATAATTATAATGTTAAATGTTTTTAAAGTACAGCCGAAAAAAAAACAGTCGAAAATGTCCATTACCGATTTAAATGGCAATTATGATTTAAGCAATAATCAAGCTAATAATAAATATATTTACAATAATTGGAATAATGATGACAATAATTATATTAATTGTGATAATGACAGTAATAATAGTGATGAAATAATAATATTAACAATCATATTCATAGGAACGGGAATGATAATAATCAATATTCTCAGAAATTTCATAATGCTGAAAATAAAAATAACAATAATAATATGATAATCATGATGATTTCGGCAATGAGTAAATTAATCATGATAATTATGATGATTAGATTAAAAAAAAATAATAATGCCTATGATAAATGTCACTAATGATAATAATAATGATGATAATGACAATAATGATAATAATGATGATAACGACAACAATGATAATAATTATGAAATATTACCGATAACTTTCATAACGCATAATAGCAATAATATTCAATATTCTCATATTTTTATAATAGTAATTAATCAATAACAATGACATCATCATGACATCATCATATTATTATTATCATATTTATTATTATTATAACTTTTACTTTTCTATTGATCATAATTCTAATCATTATAATTATTGGTATTTTTATAATTATCGTTATTCTTATAATCATAATTATTATCATTATAATCATTAGAAAAACAGTAATAATGAGGAAGATCATCATAATAATGACATTAACTATTCGACTGCTATAATTATAATGATAATGATGAAAATAATGATAATGATATATGAAATGATAATGATATTATTAGAGTTGATTTCTAATGTAAAAAGATTTTTTCATAGAATAGTTGAAAAGCCCATTTTTCGACTTTAGGTGATAATTTTGATGATTTTGGGCAAATATAAGTTAATAATCATCTTCCCTGCGTGAATTAAGCAAGTTTGACTGGTCAATGCATATATGACTCGCTGTGGGGATCAGTAAACACAGTTGCTGTGCTTATTGATGGGGATACACGTGGCACTACAGAGGGTTGTTTACATTACTGTTGGAACAATCAAAGATTTTTATTAGTACCAGGATACTTTTATTCATGTGCTCCGATATACTTCATACCTAAACTAGGTGAAAATTCAATTGTAAAGTTACCTTATTAAGAGTATGTTTTCGTTTATATACGCCATCACGGCAAGGTTTAGATCTGAAATGTAAATAATCCTCTGCAGTTGCCACGGGGATCCTCATCAAAATACATAGGTTAAGCGCAGCAACTGGATTTACTGATCTCCACATCAAGTTATATGCATGACCAGTCAAACTTGCTTATTACACGCAGGGAGGGACGATCCTGACATGGTAAACAGGATATGGGCCCAGATTTAAGCAAAATTTGCTGGTAATGCAGTATGAATCGGGGAATAACATTCCATGGCGGTTGTATGTTATGAAACTACATCTCGCATTGATAAAGTATGCTTCAGAATGTCCAGAAGGTTATAATCTGTAAGTGCCAAAGGGACAATTCTACAGTTATCTCAGGTATCTTGACAGAAGTCCACTTGGCATGTTAAAACGTGAAGCAAGAGGAGGACGGTGTGAAAGCTTTGGCAGTGCTACGAAAGTATTACATTAGAGAAACAAACACAGGTTGGTGCTTTTATGGGGGTCATTCATAACAAAAGGACGGAAGATGGCACGTATTACAGAATATCATCTCATGGAAGAGATGTAGCAGCACTAAGAGAAATCAGGTGGAGAGTGGTAGTGTAGTCTTTGGTTGACAGTACACTGAAAGGCACTTCTACCAAGTCAAGAATTTTGTAGATGTGGCTAATTAGCGCACCCTCTATATGATTTCATAGGATAAAAGACAGACTATGAGTGATGAAGAATCACCTCAGAGCAAATTCTGATACGGACAGAGTAGGTTGCCCATGCACTAGTACAGTTAAAACAGAAGAGATATTTAGTGTTGGGGAACCAGGCCATTTTGCTCAAAATGCTATAAAGTAGTGAGTTTAAAAGGAGTAAACAAACCTCAGAATAATAAGAATGGTCGTGAATTTTATCAGTCAAGAAGTCACAATATAGTGAATGTAGAATAAAGAAACCCCAGGAAGAGTAATAACTTCCACAAGCGAAGACAAATTTAGATACTCTCTCCATGTAACACACTCATTCACGGTTGGAGGGACCTCAGTGCGTGACAATTGGAAAACAGAATATACAAGCTTAGAAGCAGATAAGAATTTACTCATGATGAAAGTAGTTGACTTCACACATAGAGATAGATGAACAAAATTTGTGGATTTCAAGGTCTTTTAAAAAACAAACCATTACATAGAGGCTGGCAAATGGCAAAGAAGCAAGGAACGTACAGGGAGGTGTTCAGTGATCGTCAAGGACTTTATCCAGATCGAGGACGGCAACTCAGAAGATTTTGTTTTAAAAGGCTGCATATACATACCAGGATTTGAAGCACGAAATCATGTCAGTATGGAAAGTCATTAAGAGTGGACACAAATTACTTCACCTAATGGCAGCTCACTAAACTACCAAGGATGGCAGGATATTCGATATTACAGAGAAAAACAAATCGTCTACTTACATAGAGGTAACCATACACACAAACTCTCGAATGGAGAAAAATAAAGCAAAGCGACACCCTAGAGAAATGGCATAAAATCCTTGGGACACTGCAATGTGGTTGATGTGCAAAAAACTTGAAGAACTGTCGATGAATGCACATTTGATAAAGAAAAATTTATCTGTACCACATGTAGCCCTTGTAAGATGGCACAGTATAGAAATAGAAAGTCTGACAAAAGGCTAAATAACCTATGGATATAGTACCTGTGAGTAGTAGGACCTATGAATCCAGAAGTAAAGGAGATTATAGGTACAGGGTCCTTTCATAGATGACCTACTAGCTTTAGAATCTACCTCATTAAGCATAAGGGTGAACAGTGTAGCTATCAAGAGATACTTGCAGAAAACAGCACATTATGGCAATATAAAGCCTGGAGGACAATGGAATAGAATTTACAAATCAACGAATCAGAACACTCCTTACAGAGAAAATAATATTATACAGAGTTTTCTGCACCTAATCTTCCACATCAAAATGGGACCAGTTTGAGAGATCACACAACCAATTTTTGGACATGCCGATGATTACTGATGAGTCCAATATTACCCAAAGATATGTGGGGTATGTTGGGAAGGCTGTTGTTACACGAGGAATTAGGTGCACAATCCCAGAATTCAGAGGACTCGTTAGAAAATACTACCGGGAAGACGGCCAAGCATCAGAGTCTCCAGCCTACTTGATTACTTCCCATAATTGACAAACCAGTAAAGAAAAATGTTAAGTTCATGGAAAAACTTACCCATGTAGCTGAACCACCGAAGGACGAGGCAAATCTCGGATGAGATGACATCTTGGGGAAAATTAAACTTCAGCAAAAAACCATTCCAGAAAATCAAGACCAAGCCACCAAGATAACACAAAATGAAGAAGAAGGATTCCAACTCGTGAACGACAGAAACCCTTTAGGATTAGATGAACTACATCTGATGAATGGACAATATCTCCAGTGTGACACATAATCAGCGTTATACATCATTGCTACCGATTGTCACATAAACCACTACAGCAACCTACAAGAGGCTATTCATCTCCAGAGGGACCCCAATGGAAGAAGCAATGATGGAGGAGATATCTTCAATTCTAAAGACCAACACTATGACATTACAACAATGCCCGGAGTCGCATACAGCAGTAGGCGAAGAGGGGTGTCTAAAGTAAAACTGGACCAAACAGCAAAGAAAAAATACAAAGCAAGGCACGTCGCCAAAGGCTTATTCACAGTAAAAGACATCAACTATGGAGAGACTTTTGCACCAAACAGCAAGAATTGTTTAACTTCGCTGCTTTATTAATGTGGTTGTACAGAAAAATATGGTTAATACACCAATGGAGGGTTAAAACAGTTATTTGAATGTGATATTGATCATGAAATGAAATTTATGTAGAACAACCTGAGGTTATGAGGAAAAAAGATAGGGATAGAATGTTTTGTAATGAAAACTGAAAAAGTCACTTTAAGGTCTGAAACAAGTGGTAGCTGAGGAATATTCAGGATTCAAGCAATCACAGAGTGATGTCATTGTCTGGTATCTAAAGCATGATAGGTACGTGATATGTTGTTTTCTTATGGTGGATGGGCTTAATATGCCAGCAATAATATGTCCCTGATGAACAAATGTAAGAAGTTGTCTTTGTCAAAAAAAATAGAATGAATGATTTAGGTAAACTAACTGGTTTCTTGAAGCAGTTGTTACAGGTAAAAATACATGAGCGAAATCAAACAAATATGTATTTTTTTGTTCTTTTTTTGATAGATTCAAGATGTCAGATTGTTTGTAAAGAATATCCATGTGATCCAATTATTATAAACACTCTACAGTAGAATCTAATGAAGTTAATTAATGCAATTCTGTTACAGAGAAATAGGACGGTAGTCTCATTTATGTGATGTCAGGTACTGGGACCAGACTTGTGCTTCTGGTTACAAAACTTTCACAATATGTCAAAACCACAAAAGCTCAATTAAATTCTGCATAAGCATGTACTTAAGTACTTGAAACGGTACCATGACATATCGGCTTACATTAGAAACAACAAATGAACCGTCAATTTCATCTTAGTGAAGCAGAGTACATGGGCACTTACATACACCATTCCAGGAAGCAAAGTTCCAAGACAAAAATTGTGTCTCGGTCTATTAGGATTTAAGTTTAAATTTTTGTCGACTTAGGTAGTGATAACAAGGGATCGCAATTAATCTTGCCAGAAATCCAGTAAATCGGTCAAAGATCAAAGACATTGATATTCGGTCCCATTTCATTAGAGCAAAAGCAGAACAGGTGGATATATTTACAAACCCTGAAAAACAAGAAGAAAGTTGAAAGTTTTTAAGTGTATCAGGGGATAAATTCTCAGAATCACAACCCATCTTTAAATAAAGAAACATCTTTTATTATTCCAACCACCGTTGGCATAATCAAAGATGGTTATTTAGTATTAAAGGATACTTTATTTGTGTGGCCTACCATAGACCTCAATCTAAACGAAGTGAAACTATATTTGTTTAAGTACCAATGTAAGAGTATTTTTCGTTTATGTACGCCATCTAACGGAAAAGTTTATATCTGAAATGTAAACAACCGAAATGCCATGTGAATCCTCCTCACAAAATACACTTAAGCGCAGCAATCTTGTGTTTACTGATTCCCCACAGAGAGTCATATATGCATTGACCAATCAAACTTGCTTACTTGCACGTATTGAAGATGAGTTCTTCGACTGATCAACATTGGTATTAATCAAAATAAAGTAATAATAATTATATCATAATTGATATTGGACTTTAATGATGAAAATGAAATAATGATGAGAATAAAAAATATTTAACCATGGCATTTAAACGATTATAATAGAACTATAGCAATCTATTTATAGAGGAAAAAACAGCGGAAACATTAAGAAACCACGAAAAGCCCCCCCCCCCTAAAAAAAACAGGAAAATCTTGCGAAATGACGGCTTTTCAGAGAAACTTTCGAAAAATCCCACAGTCAGCTTTAAGATGATACTATGATGATTTGGCAATAATTAAGCTAATGTATAATGATAACTGATTTAATGGAAGACAATAATCATGATAATGGTGATAATGACATTATAATTATGATAATGAAATCATAATAATAAAGATAATAATTTTGATAAATTGCATATACACAGTCATAACCAATGTTACATAATTGTCAAAACAAAATCTATTGTGGATAACAATAATAGCAGTTATTTTTTTTCTAACTGTGATTAATATTTGACCACTATTATCATTGTATAATCATCATAATATTATTAAGTACCATATAATCATTATCATATCAGTATTATCATTATCATTTACATTATAATTATCATCATTATATCATAATTACATTATATAATCATTATAATTTAATAATGATTATTATTATAACCATCAATAATAATGATGGAGGACATTACAAAAATCATGCCAATGATTATTATAATTATCATAATTTTGGATAATTGATGATAATCGTAGTAATAAGGATAAGCGGCTAAAAGGTGAAGCTCCGAAACAAAGGTTTTAAAAGAAGCCTGGCAAAATCTGTAAAGACTAGACCGTTTTCAGAGACAGTCGAAAAATATGAATGATAATTTTGATATGATATTTGCCATTATGATGACAATATTGAGCATCATAATGACAATACGGATGATTATTATGATAATTTAAAATAATAATATCATCTATTCATACGAAAAGGGACTCAAAATAGAAACCCCGAAAAATATGCAAAAAAAAGCGTCAATATTCAAGCAAAGTATAAACAGTGTAGGAGTTTGAAAAATTATAATTATGATGATTTTGGCAAGTTCCAGTTCATAATGGTGAAAAGTCATGATGATTGGAGTTAGTATGATGATATTAATGATGATAATGACAACAATGTTGATAAAAAAAAAATAAAAAAATATTTTGATAATAATAGGAATGATATCAATATGACCAATATTTTACCATAATTTTCATAAGAAGATAATTACATTATTATATTATTATTATTATTATTGTTGTTGTTGTTGGTGTTATTATTACGATTATTGTAAGTAGTAGTATACTATTGTTATTATTATTTTATTATCTTTACAATAGTATCATAATCCCCATTATTCACTGATTGTTTTATTATTAATAAATGATTCATTTCTTTACAAATAAAATAGAAATAAATTATGATAACAACAATAATTGTTACAACGCAGTGATCATGAATATGATGATAATAAAGACGATATGGATGAAAATAAGACTTAAAATTAGAAAACCACCGAAGTCAAAAAAGGCAAAATCTAGCGAAACAACACTTTCAACAGCCAATTATTAAATTCAAACTTATGTAATCATGATTTTGGCAATAATTAAGTTATAATAATAATTAGTATCATAATTGCATTAATGATGCAAATAATGATCCTTGGATAATAATAGAATAATAGCATTAATAACCCAATATCCCATATAATAAATAATAGACCTGAAGATTTCGAAACTGTTTGTCTCTTTAATAAATCTCGTTGGAGTGTGTTTACTACCATAGCTTCAAACAGAAGTAGAATGTTTACCATTATATTATTATTATCATTATTATTATTGCCATTTTTACATTATTATATTGGCATTATTAGTATAATTATGTAAATTATTATCACTATTATTTTCATTGTAATCATCATAATTATATCTGGTAATGATTATATAATTGTAGTTATTATAAGTATTATATAATGTAATGTCATAATTATCATCATTATCATTGTAATATCATATTGTTATCATATCAGTAATTGTCATAGTTATCATGTTATTATAATTAGCAAATAGTAATATTGATAAAAAAAAATATTAAATAATCACAAACATAAGTGATGATAATGATGATGATATTAATAATGATAACAGTAAAAAAGAGAACAGGCGAAAAAAATAATATTTAAATAATATTGGCAATAAATTACTATGATAAAACATAGATATTTGATCTAATAATGACAATAACGATGATAAAATGATGATAATAATGATAATAACAATAACAGCATCCGTTAAATATTCTGAAAAAGGCTGAAGAATAGTGTAAGACCCCCCCCCTCGAAAAAACGAAAACGATAAAATCACGAAATAACAAAACTTTTCAGCAGAGAATACTCGAAACAGCCACTTTTATGAAGAATTTGGCAATGATTAAGTTTGATCATGAGGATAATTATGATAATTAGATTAAGATGATAATAATGATAATAACAATAATAATGATAATAACAATAAAATGATAATATGGATTGAAATAATAATGATTTTTAAAATAATGGGGGATATAGCAATAATAGCCCAATCCGTTTAATTTCCATAATAATAAAATAATAATAATAATAATGATAATTAATAATAATAATATTAGTAAAAATAATCATATAACAAAATGATTATTATAAATAATAAAGAAAATAATGATAATGATAACGATAATAATAATTACTATATTATCTAGCGTATTATCAAGATCAGAGACCAGAAAGCCATGTACAGATCTTCATTCTGAACCGAGTCCAACATCCGAGAGGAACAGTGGGAGAGTTGCGAGGAATGAGCCCACATCCATAGTCACGTCCTACAAATAAGCACTCGGTAAAGCCGCGGAAGTGTTATGCCGTCTGCCACCTTAATCCAGCTGTAAAAAGAAACCCGCCAAAATACTAAGGTTTTTGAGCCTTCACCCTCTAACAGTTTGATGTGAGGTACCATGTAGCTTGAATAAAAAATTAGACCCAGTACTCACCTCTGGACAAATTGCAGTGGGTTTGCTCTAAATAGAGGGAAGGATGGAACTTCTTCATTTTGGAAAGCATAGCTATTGTTCTGCGATGAAGAAAATTTAAACCCATGGTATGTTGCAACTGCTACTAACCTGATTTATGCAGTCTGCATGATGTCCTTGTGTTGGAGAGGCCTAGGTACTTCACCTCTTGGACAAATTGCAGTGGGTTTGCTCCTAAATAGAGGGAAGGATGGAAATTTCCTCATTTGTGGAAATGCATAGCCATTGGTTTCGCATGAAGAAATTTAAACCCATGGTTATGTTGCCCACGCACAACTGATTATTGCAGTCTGCATGTGTCCTTGTGTTTGAGAGGCCTAGGTTGGCTTTGTGAGGAGCCTAGCCTTGAGTGCAAGGAGAGTCAAAACTCAGAGGTGCAGTAGTATAGTCTGTTTAAATTTTTTAAGTAATGAGCATGCGGTATATATACAATCTGGGAGATGTGAGGTCAGTGACGAGTACGCTGATTGGCAGAAACGGCTACAACCCCACTCTACTGCGCGCGGCGGAATCAGCGAAACCTACTGACAGCATCCACCGCAGGCAGAGGGACGAAGCGAAGGCTCGCTGTGCGAGTTAGGCTTCTGGCGTCCCGACATAATGCCCTCCCCCCTATCGATGGAAGAAAAGACACATGTAAAGATCCTGGGGGCGAGAATGGCATCCAGATCTGCGGAAGTGGCGTCATAATGTGTCCGGAGACACGAGGTATGCTGTTTAGGGTGATCCATGGTTGACCAGTCGCCGAGGGGCAGCACCGAAGGCCCTGAAAGGACCTTTTGTAAGGGCAGGATAGCGGCTAGCGGTGGGCATCATCGGCAACGTAGGCACCCTTCAGTGAGGTGCACATGTGATGTCAGGAGGACCTGAATAGAGACTGATTGACCAGGAGTAGAGTGACGTCTCTGTGTTGCTGAGCCCGCACATACTCTCATAATCAAAACCTAGGCCTTGAGTGCAAGGAGAGTCAAAACTCAGAGTTGCAGAGTAGTTTGTAATTTTTTGGCGAGCATTTGGGTATACTGCAATCTGGGAGAGTGAGGTCAGTGACCGAGTATGATGATGGCCGAATGGTGCACCCCACTCTACTGTGTCAATGGAGAATCAGGCTGACCCCACTGACAGCATCCACCGCCGGTGCGGAGGGAAACTTGACGAGAGAGGCTGAGTTGGTGCTGAGTAAAGTGATTGCCAGTTGCAACATCCTGTAGCTTTCCTTCTGAGCAGTACAGAGTAAAGTCATCCACATACCAGGTTACACAAGACAGAATTTAGAATGACCTTTACGATTTCATTTATAGCAAAGCAAACAGGGGTCACACTAAGACACTCCCTCAGCTGATCTTCCAGGTTAGAAAAACTGGATCCCACCCAAACTCTAAACTTCCTGGCTCAGCAAAGGAAACTTTGTATGAAGGAGGTAATGCTCTCCTTTAAACCAATGTCATACAGCTTCTATTGGGTACGCCATGCTTCCAAGTAGTATTGTAAGAATTTTCAAGATGCTCCAGAGGAGTATCTATACCATGGCTTTAGCTAGCTCTGTGCTACATCTTTTATTATCTGTAAGGATTCATGATATCTTCGAGCAGGTCGGGAACATGGATGTCTCTTTCAGCGATCTTACGCACCTTGTCCCATACTTTCAAGTGTTTGTTGATAGACCTCCTCCAGTCGTTTGCATGTTTGAAAGTTCTCAGGGTTGTGTTGCAATCATGATAGTGTTTGTTGACAGTGTTAGGATGACCGGGGGAGGTGGTCACTGGATGTGATATCATTTGTTGTTATATGGTGGCTTGTATGTGTGCTCTGTGGTTTGCAAGGACTTATGTCGGGTGTGTTGGCTGGTTATGGGTAATGTATGTTGGTGTTGCGACCGAGGTGTGTCAGTCTGGCCTTGTTGTATGTATGAGGCAAGGCCTCTGACTATGTTGTTGGTGGATTAATCAAATAGTGACTGGTTTGCATTAAGTTCTCCATGATATATATTGCGTTGTATTATGCCTCAGGAGTGCAGGATGTCAGGTTCAGGTGTGTATGGTCTAGTGGGGATAGTATAGTCTTGCCAGTATGATGGGTCCTTGTTGGTGTTTATTTCGACTGCCAAGCGGTCGGACGTGGAAAGTGTTGATGATTTTGTGTTGGATGTTGTTTTTGATTGCTATAGCTACTTGTGGAGGAATAGACTGTGTGTGTAGTCTTTAGTGATTAGGCATTATTGAGCCCATGGCTGTTTAAGCAGGGTGATATGTTTTCTGTAGGTGTTGCCAGAGTTCGTTTTTGTGTTTCCAGTGTAAGACGTTGTGTTGTATGATGAGCGTGAGTGTAGTGTGTTAAGTACCACGTTGTGTTACTTGTTTTAAGTTGTGTCGTCTATAAGGTGTCTGTTGGGTATTTTGCGTATGTTGTCATAGTATTCGATCATGGTGTGTCAATGTGTATGTTACCTCCATGAGTATACATGTATTTTTTGAGCTATACCCATGTTGTGATGCCTGCTTTGGCATGAGCCACTGATTGCGGTTCCTTTTTATTTATTGGCCAATTTTTTCTCTTCCAGAGTGAAGTGTATTTGGGGGTTTCAGAGGAACAATCGAATGCCGTAGAAAGTAGGGTCCATGAGGCGGTCTCAAACCTTCATCGTCTCTGTGACAGATCTTTGATGGTTTAATGACAGGGGATGGTGGCGGTGGATCAGGAGAGGTGTGAGGGACCTCCCTGGGGGGATCTTGTGGTGGCTGTTTTTGGCGCCGCTACTTGGGTCTAACGAGGTCATATGTTTTGGAGCTGTCACAGGGCGTGGTTAGGAGATCTGGGAGATCTGTTTGACCAGGGACGAGTCAGGAGAAAAACTCCTCTGTGCGCTGTGGAGTGTGTCTGGAGACTATTGCAGGGGCTGATGACATTTAGAATGCCCCAGGAGTCGGCTCTACCAAGGATCAAGCTCAGGATAGTTGGGTGTACTGGCTAGGGGCCTCTTTGGCAGGTGCCATGAAGCCATCTCAGGGGCCATAAGATTCTGCAAGTGGGCGGCAGGAGAACTATCATGATCTCTTTAGAGAGATCATTTGGAAGGGCTAAGTGGATGGTGGGATCCGTTTTTGTGGTGCTGGTTTTAATGTCTTCACGAACTTGATTAATAAGCGGTTTCCAGGCATTGGTAGTTGTCTGGACCGTCTCTTGTGCGTGTGCTTTTGCGACACTACTAAGGGCCTAGCTTCTGTTATTTTTCTATTTCTATTCTTTTCATGTTTTCATGTTTTCTTCATACAGGGCAGCTGTTGGTGAACGTGCAGTGGTCACCACCGCAGTTGAGGCATTTCTTGATGTTAATTTTGCAGTCCCTGTACGAATGTGTGTGCGAACCACATTCAGAGCACCTGGTGCTTTGTCTCCTTGCATTGGCTTTTTAAATGTCCATAAACCACAGAGTCATACATTGCTTGAGTGGAGTGAAGCACTCCAACTCTATTTGCCAAGGAGCAACAAAGAGATTGAAAAGGTAAATACCCTTTTCTTTGATTTTCTTGGCGGCCTAGTGGTAGGAAGGATGTCTCCATGAGCAGCTGCCATGATTTCGTCGGCAATGGCTGACTCAGGTTGACTGACCATGTGTCTGTCAAGTTTCTTGAAAACTAGCGTGACCTTGGCCTTCATGTCAAGGGTGAGCACAGGAGTGAAAACCCCAGGTTCTTAAGCAAATCGATTGTCTTTGATGAGAAGATTCATTGGGCATGTTCGTCGTCATCCATAATGGCAAGATATTCTTCATGGATCTGGTAGTACTGAAGTACTCTGATGTTGGCATCAAAGAGAGCCTTGGCGAGGGCGTCCTGCCGGTTAGGGCTGGGGCTGCCTTGGGAAATAATCTTAACCTTGATCATTTTACATGATTGGGATAAGATGAGATGGGGAGAAGTAGGTGATTAGGAGAGAGATGGGAAAGTTGGAAAGTTTAGAGGTCCTAAGCTCGACCCCCTCTAGTGGCAGCCTGGCAGCGTTCTCCAGCACACTTGAGGATCGGAGTTTATGAGGTGGGCTACTCCCTTGCTGCCAAACCTTGCTACAAAGGGGCAGTAGGTGAGAGTGCACCACCCAGACGAATACAAAAATCCCAGGGTGATTTATGTAGGTCCAGATGGCCACAAGAAAGGGAAGAAGTTCAGTAGGAGAGAGAGCACACCTATATGTCACCTCAGACTGCTGGGCCTCACTATACAGGTTTCCCTGTGATAGAGAGTGCTGCGGGTCTGAGGAGAGGTGTTTTATTCCCGTGTCACCGTCAAAATTGCAAAGAAAACAACCACTGAGGGCAGTGGCAGGAAAGCAAATCTCTGAAAACAGAGGGGATTTACTAGACATTTACGTTAGAAACAAAACGAATAATAACAAAGATCATAGCGCGATTCAGGCCCCAGCAGACCAGGGTTGCTCAATGACATTTTGAAAAGTTCGCTTTGCTATTATTTGTACGTTCTTGGCTTTGACTAGGTGATCGTGGTCATCCCTGCCGCATGCCTCGCACAAGCTATAATTTGAAGGTTGTGGTGAGCACCTCGCGACGAGCTCCCGCACACAGTACAGCAGGCTCTTGACGTTTGGCGATCTAGCCCCCGCCAATCTCCATGGAGCTCTTCGGACCTGACTGGAGTACACATATCGCAGCTGGGTCATTTAAGCCGCAGACTAAACCAAACAAATCTCCCAGTGGCCATCGAGCAGCTGACCTGGAAGGACTCTCCTCTCTTCTCTCCCTGCTGTGAATTGGTCCTTACTTGGGCGATTCAGAGCGAAGGGAGGACCATACCGGGAAAGGCGCTCGACGGGGCGCAGCGGGTGGCACCAAGCCAGATAATGCCAAGAGAACCACTATGACCTCTCGGTCTGGAGGCTTTTGCATGGTCGGATTAAAGAGATGTACCGCAGCGGGCCCCATGCATTTTCGGCCTCGGCTCTTACGCGTTATTGGACGGTGACACGCCCCCCCTTGATTGCTGTCACAAAGCTATGTGCTTGCATGTAGCTTCGTACCCTCTAGCCTATTCTTTCCTATACGAATTTTTGGCATTTGGATAACTCTGTGCACACCTGGCTAACTGGACCCCATCTTCGGGCGCGTGCTCGGACATGGGCAGACCTTTACCTCCCACAGGGGAGGATGTGTCTGGGGGTCCTTAGAGGGCCATTTCTTACGGTGTGCATAGAGTTGCCATTCTATTTGCTAGGGACTGGTCTGGCAGACCATCTGATGACTGCCACTCTCTCTGTTTTGCATAGGAACGATAGGCAGGTATGAGCCCCTCACTTTGTCAGGCACTCAGCCTGGTTCTGTCTATATAGCTGCCGCTAGACAGAACACTAACTTCCTGTTCTGCCATAGGGACTGCCTGGATAAAAGTTAGCTTCTCTCCCTCACTGTGATGAAATAGTCTGTGGTTGGCTGTTTCAAAGGGATGAAGGAACTTACTGGAACAGGTGCAGGACCCCTCTTCTCTCACTGAGGTGAAACAGCTTTTGGGTGTTTCAGAGAGAAGAGGGATTCACTTTGAAAAAATGTCAGGCCCTCAGCCTGGTTCTGTCTAAATAGCTGCCGCTAGACAGAGCACTAACTTCCCGTCCTGCCATAGGAATCACCTGGAAAAATGTCAGCTTCTCTCCCTCACTGTGATGAAATAGTCTGTGGTTGGCTGTTCAGAGGGATGAAGGAACTTACTGGAACAGTGGCAGGACCCCTCTTTTCTCACTGAGGTGAAACAGCCTTTGGGTGTTTCAGAGAGAAGAGGGATTCACTTTGACAAAAGTTACAGGTCCTCTCTGAGGGATCGAGAGGAACTGCCTAGAAAAAGTGAAAGATCTCCCCTCCTCACTGAGGGAGAAGGAAAAGTGTTCCCAACAATGATGTCCTGTAGGTGGCAAGGCTCCCCTCTGGTCTCCCCCCAGAGGTTCACACCTACCCACGCGTTTGCCATGCATGGCAGCCTTGTGCACTGGGAGACGGGAGTCCTGGAGGTTGAGCGATGCCGTGAATGAGTACGAAAAGTGGCTACCAACACGCCTCTTTGGTCCTCTATTCCGGCAAGACAGGCGGCCTGATCCAGGCCCGGTCAGGTCAATTGGCTGGTCTCCCTCGGCAGGCTAGGGTCAAGCAGTCATGCTGCAGTTGGTACTCACACTGTCCATGAGTGCCGCTGCAAACGGCTAATTGGCTGCGTATATCCATTCATTACCCCTGTTGCTGTTAGACACTCGCTCTAACACTCACCACTTGGTGGTGAGTGTTAGAGCCCCCATTTGGTGGGTGGGGGCATGAGTGGATGAAGCACTGTCCATATACATGGAAAATCAAACAAAACCCCCCCCACAGACAGATGTTAATGTTGACGACCAGTGCAAGGCCCAGACCACGGCAGCCACCCTGAAGCCATACATGCCTCCAGGTTGCAAAAGAAAACCCCAAGCACAAGATGACACTGTCACGCCTGCTGACAAGATGGTGGACAAGACAGAAAAACCTGTAAAAATATGTCTGTCCACTAGACTGTCTTACAGATGGACTCTCATGCTGGCCCCTCCAGGCCAGGAAGGTCTCTGAGTACCCCTCAGACGACCCCCCTGACCGAATCGGGAGCACCAGCTGAACCAGCCGAAACAGCTG
This sequence comes from Penaeus monodon, assembly GCF_015228065.2. Taxonomy (NCBI): domain Eukaryota; kingdom Metazoa; phylum Arthropoda; class Malacostraca; order Decapoda; family Penaeidae; genus Penaeus; species Penaeus monodon. The sequence continues at coordinate 21,052,240 of NC_051411.1, forward strand.
GTGCCCCCACGAGCAAGCCCCAAAGCCGAAAGGGCGGGCCGAAACGTCCGAGGCCGGAGACCGACTCTAAGGGAGAGTCTGGACCCCCAAGGTGTTTTCCCCAGTTTAAGATATCTGTCAAACCCGAAGGCTTCGACAGTGCCTACCAAATGGTCAGGGCATTGGAGAGCCAACGCAAAATCTGGTTGTCGATCCGGGTCGTGCGAGATCAGGGTATGATCTTCATGCCCAAAGATCAAGCTACCCTTTGTTTCCTGCAGGAAACGAAGGAGCTAAAAGATGAGAGGAAAGTGAGCCTCTCACCACTGAATCCTGAGGAAAAGAGGGTCAAGATGGCTTCTCAGTCTCATATGAGGTCGTGGAGGCTTCCTAATGTCGAAGGGGAAAACTCAACCAGGCAAGTCCTGGTGACTATGAAAGGTACCCAACCCTACCTGATCTGGGTAACTGGGGTACCTACAACCTTTGAATGTACGTGCCTGATCCACTTCGGTGTTTCAAGTGCCAAAAGTACGGACACCACCAAGCTGGCTGCACAGCCAAGCCTAGAAGTGGCGTCTGCAGCAAGGCACACAACACTAATGTGTGCATTAAGGCACACAAAGAGGAAACAACACTGATGTGTGCATTAAGGCATACAAAGAGGAAACAACAAAAGAACAAAAGTGAAATGCCTCCCGACCTCCTAAGAAGAAGGAAGCCGCCCCCCAGCCGAAACAAGAGATCTCCGACAAACAGGAGTTCCCCAAAATGACACAAATGCAGAAGAACCACAGGAATAAAGGTTCAAGCAGCACCACAAAGTTCTCCCCAAGAGCAGAAGACCTCCTCCTCGATGAGGGGGCATGTCGATCCTGTTGACTGCTGTAGTCACAGCAGTGGCAACAGCCTTGGGAAGGATGAGTGAATAGGCCGAGAAGGCAGTCGCGGTCGCCATGACGGCATTGACCAAGACTGTCGCAGTCCTAAAGGGAAGGAAGCTGGAAAGGGCCAAACCAGCCCCATCCTTACCCTCACCCCAGGACGGGACTCCCCTCCCCACTCCAACCCAGGCCATGCCCTCACAAGCAGAGCCTAACCAGGCTGATTCAGTGCCAGAGCCAGAGTCAGAACAAGCTGACTTTGCCCAGGCAAGGCCAGCAAAGAACAATGCACAGAAACAGCCTGGACAGAGAAAAGCCCAAATTCACAAAGTCAGAGCTACCAATGGCTCTCCACCCCCCAGTGGACCCAGGGATAGCCTGACGGCCGAAGAAGACCCCTCAACCAGCGAATACGATGATGACTCTGATGTAACTATCAACTAATAATATCATGGCACGCAATCTTAGCATTCTGCAGTGGAACATCTATGGCTTCTCCACAAGGAGTGCCATCCTCCACGCAATAGTGCGATCAAGGAGCATTGACATTGTCATGCTCCAGGAGACATTAACGGTGGAACCTGTTCACTTCTCCAGGTATCGTGTCTTCATGCTGCCACGTGTTGATGGCAAAAGAAGCCTGATCACCCTTGTCAGAGCAACAATTCCCTGCTCCGCAATAGCCGATGCACTGCACTGTGGAGAAGATGTAGAATCTCTTGCCGTCGAGATTCACCTGGCCAGGGGGCCCCTGAAATTGTACAATGTGTACAGCCGGCCACACTGTAGTACCTTAGACATCAGCCAGGTCACACGACCGAGTGATCATAGGGGGAGACTTCAACGCACACCACCCCATCCTGGCTCCCTGCAGGGCACCGGATGCGGCTGGCCATCACATAGCCAACGTGCTTGAGACATTCCCTGAGATCGCTCTCCTCAATAACCAAGAGCTAACGCATGTCAGAGGAAGGGTCCTAGACCTCACCCTGGCCACTGCAACTCTGGTGGAGAGGATTGGCTGGCGTGTCGATGAGACTGTCACTAGTGACCATTACGGCACTATAGCTACCCTCATGGATAGTGAAAACATACAAGACCAACTGGTAGGCATTTCAGAACGCCTTGGCCCGCAGTCTGAGAAGCAATGAACCCACACAAAGTGAAAATGTGGAAGTGCTACAAACCAGACTTGTAAATGTCATTCATGAGCCAACCTCACTGACCATACCCAAAACTTGGGTATGGTCCAGGAGTCACAAAGACGCCTAGCCCTCCTAAGGGAGACTGTCAGGGATGCCAAGGAAACTGCTAGCAGAGTCAGGCGGGAAAAGTGGCTGGAATGGTGTGAGTCCTTCGCCACCATACCACCCTCTCAGAGCTATGGCAACGGGTCAAGCGAGCTACCAGCCGCTCAGCCCCGAGATGCACGCACCATGACCCCCAGTCAGAGGCGAACAGACTGGCATGCAAGTTCTCTGCAAGAACAAGTAGCAATAGCCTGCCATCCAAACTGAGGGCAAGACAAGAACGCCTACAACCAGACAGACTTGCTCATATCAGAGAAAGGGCAGCCGAACCCAATAATTCAGACGTTATCTTTTCCCTGAGGGAACTAAGAAATGCATATAGAGCCAGTTGTAACACAGCCCCGGGCTCTGATGAGATCTCGTACCCCATCATTTCCCACCTGGGACTAGTAGATGAGCTTGCATTACTGCAACTCATCAACAAGTCCTGGGAAACATCCACTCTACCCCAGAGTTGGAAGAGGCTACCATAGTTCCCATCCATAAACCAAAGGAGCCAGTGAAGTACCGCCCCATTTCTCTCCTCAGCTGTCTGGCCAACACGGCCGAGATGATGGTACTAAACCAGCTCCAATGGAAAATGGGACCCCCACATGAACACCTCCACAGGTTCACCAAGGGCATGAGTACAGCGCACAGCATAGCTATGCTCTTGAGCGCAATAAGCACGGGCACATCTGTGGTAGTATTCCTTGACCTGGAGAAGGCTTTTGAATTAGCAAGTCCTCTTGCCATTCAGGAGAGCCTGATCCAAAAAGGAATCAGAGGTAAGCTCTTGGCTTGGATAGGTGACTACTTTAGGAATAGAACAGCTATCACAGCACATGCCACTAGAGAATGGAACACCACAGGGTGGGGTATATAAAGACCAACTGGAGACAGTCCAAAACGAAGCCGCCAGGGTTATTCTGGGTGCCCCAAGGTGGGCGAAGGTCCTCAACCTCCTACTGGAGGCAAACCTTCTCCCCTTGGCCTCACGAATCGATCTAATGGCAGCACAATTCTTATCAAAGGTTATCCAGGCTCCCAGGAATACAAGCCTAAAACATGAAATAGTCAGACACCTAGAACAAGATAATGAGCTGTTTGCAAACAACTCCTGGTTGTCTCACACAGCCAGGGTGTTAATACGCCATCAGCTCAAAGAACCACTTCTTGCCAAGGGCATGGACTCCCCCCACCCTGACTTTGTCGAAGCTCCGCCGTGGGCACAAACCTCGATAGAGTTCTCTGTCATGAGACTGGCAACCAAAAAGAATGAATATCCCACGCGTAGCCTAAAGGCAGAACCCAGAGGGTCATTGCAACCATCACTCCTCCGGGTAGCAGAACATACTACACGGATGGATCGGTCGATCCCTTGACCCGCACTGCAGGCGCCGGCTTCGCAGCAAGGGATGCCACAAAATCCATGAGGGTAACAGACAACGCCTCCTCGCTATAGGCAGAGGCAGTTGCTATCATGGGAGCCCTAAGCCACGCATCCGTGAGGGAAGGACACATGGTCATACATACAGACTCCAGAGGAGCCATCGACTGTCTTCAGCAGCGCTCATCCAATGACAATATCTACCTTCTGACTACTATCCTCACACTGGCACAGAGGATTCTTGCACAGGGTAGAAGAATGATCATAAACTGGGTTCCCAGCCACATTGGGATCAGAGGGAATGAGCTTGCTGACAAACTAGCCGAAGTTGGCAGGGGTATGCCCCCTAATCCCATGATTATACACCCAAGCCGAAAATTACTTAGGAAGAAGTGTACAGTGACAGCAACCATCCTCCTCCTGTAGCTTCACAGAGAGGAAACGAGATCCTCCCCCTTGGCCAGCTGGTACTCAGACGCCACCGGCTATGAACCACTGGCACTCTGAAATAAACAACATAGGTACCGAAGTCATTCTTCACAGAATGCGCCTAGGTTACCACTGTTCATGGCAGATCATACAAACAATAGACAATGAAGAGAGGTTTTGCATGCATCGCGGCGAGCCGAACGCCACACTCGTACATTATTTAGAGAATTGTGAGCACACGCAATTCCGCAGAACACAACCGTCGTGCTGGTATTGAGATTATGCGAGATGCTTACACCACGGCTACAGGAACACCTGCTGGCAACCCCACCGCCACGGTAAGCACCGAGTCTCAGAGAACCAAATGAGACAGCCAAAAAAAACTGACACAGGCCGGGCCATAGGTGAAAGGCCCGGGCGAAGCCAGAACTTCGCAAATCTAAATGCTATGCTATGCTACGAGCACCTAGTCAATGCAAAGAGAGTCACTATGGTAACAAATTGGTTAAAGTGTCATTGAGCTACCCTGGTGTACCGGAGCCTCAATCGCGCCGCGATCCCTTCTTGTTATTATACCTCTCTAATAACGTAAATGTCTAGCAAATTATCTCTGTTTTCAGAGAGTATTTGCATTGCCACTGCCCTCAGCGGTTTTTCTTTCTTGCCTATTGACAGTGGCACGGGAACACTACACCTCTCCTCAGACCCGCAGCTCTCTCTATCACAGGATGACCTGTATAGGGAGGCCCAGCAGTCTGAGGTGACATTTAGGTGTGTTTTTTCTCCTCCTAAACTCCTTCAATTTCCTGTGGCCATCTGGACCTACATAAGTCCCAGAGACTTTTGTATTCTTCTGGGTGGTGTGTCTCTTACCTGTTGCCCCTTTGTAGCAAGGATTGGCAATAAGGGAGAGGTCCAACACAAAGCTCCAATCCCTCAGTGCGCTGGAGAACGCAACCAGTCTGTCACTGTGGGGGGTCGAGTGCAGGCCCTCTGTAAATCTATTCGAAGAACACCTATCACCATCTACAACCTCCTCTCTTTCTCTCCCCCTATATTATTTTTCCACCTTTTTATCACCTCGATGATCACCTTCCTCACTCACTCCACTCCATTCCCAACGACCCTATGCACTCCAAATCACCATGATTAAGGTAAAGATTAAGTCAACGGCGGCCCTTCCCTGAGCCGCCGTAACTCCCTCACCCAGGCACTCTTCGAGGCCGAAATTAGAGTACTCTGGTACTACCCGACCCATGATGGGTATGTTGTCCTCATTGAGGACATCAAGCAGGCAGAGAATCTCTTCTCTGGTTCCACCACCGCAAAACTGCAAAATTTGGGATTTTCACTTGTGCTCCCTTTATATATGCGAGTGGAATTCACCCTTGTATTCAAAAAGCTTCACAGACAGGTTGTTAGTGAAACTAACGAAGACATTGCCAATGAAATCATGGCATTAGCCCCCCACGCTAAAGTGGAAAATATCCACATTATGAAAACCCCTTACATGATGAAAGCGAGATTTGCCGACCATGCCTCAGCAAATAAGATTAAAGAAGAAGGCATTTACCTCTTCAAACTGTATGTCGCACCGTGGCAAATAGAGTTTGAACGCTTCACCCCAGTCATACAATGCATGAACTGCTATGCATATGGACATCTAAAGTCCAACTGTAAAGAGGAAAAGAAACCCTGATGCTCTGAATGTGGATCTGGCACCCACTCATACCGAAGCTGCACCAGCACATATAAAAAATGCCTGAACTGTGGTGGGGCACACCGAACATTTGCCAACAGCTGCCCCATCCGGAAAGAGGCTATCAAAACCTCTCAAGAGAAGGAGAAAGAAATGGAGGCTAGACCTCTATAAGCAGTAGCTCAGAAGACCGCACAATCTACAGTGCAAGCAACTAAAACGCTTGGAAACCCCTCATAAATCAGGCCTGCAAAGACATCAGGGAACACAGAAAAAAAAAATCAGAAACAGAGCCCACGGTGCATTTAGTCCTGCCTAACAACTGTCAAAGGAAATCATGGTTGTCTTGCTGCACGCCCACCTTCAAAATATCATCAGCCCTGAACGAGGCTTTAGGGAGCATGCCAGGGAGGCCCTGAAAAGGAATAACCTCCCTGACCTCGACCTAGGGGAAACTGACTCCTGGCGGATCCTTCGGGTGGTTCAACCTCCCCCTCCCCCCTAGTCAGAAAGCCCTCAGAGACGGCTTCACACATCCAAGCCTTAGAGGCTCAGCTTAACCAGATCTCCCCAACCACCCCTACAAACCCCGCAACCCCAGCTCCTGACACTTCAGTCAGACCCAAAAAGCAGCAAGCTGCCCCTCAAGGGCCATCATTCTCAAAAAGGAGGCTTTACCATCACGACTACAGCATGCAAATCACCTCCAGCAGGCTGCAACCTCACGACGTCAGACACTTTTGGGGCC
>NC_051411.1:21058757-21064481 GCF_015228065.2 Penaeus monodon
TGTGGTGATGCTGGACATCCGCTTGTAATTGGCTTTCTCTGTCCAGGCTGTTTCTGGCATTGTCTTTGCTGGCTTGCCTGGCAAAGTCAGCTTGTTCTGACTCTGGCTCTGGCACTGAATCAGCCTGGTTAGGCTCTGCTTGTGAGGGCATGGCCTGGGTTGGAGTGGGGAGGGGAGTCCCGTCCTGGGGTGAGGGTAAGGATGGGGCTGGTTTGGCCCTTTCCAGCTTCCTTCCCTTTAGGACTGCGACAGTCTTGGTCAATGCCGTCATGGCGACCGCGACTGCCTTCTCGGCCTCTTCACTCGTCCTTCCCAAGGCTGTTGCCACTGCTGTGACTACAGCAGTCAACAGGATCGACATGTCCCCCTCATCGAGGAGGAGGTCTTCTGCTCTTGGGGAGAACTTTGTGGTGCTGCTTGAACCTTTATTCCTGTGGTTCTTCTGCATTTGTGTCATTTTGGGGAACTCCTGTTTGTCGGAGATCTCTTGTTTCGGCTGGGGGGCGGCTTCCTTCCTCTTAGGAGGTCGGGAGGCATTTCACTTTTTGTTCTTTTGTTGTTTCCTCTTTGTATGCCTTAATGCACACATCAGTGTTGTGTGCCTTGCTGCAGATGCCACTTCTAGGCTTGGCTGTGCAGCCAGCTTGGTGGTTTCCATACTTTTGGCACTTGAAACACCGAAGTGGATCAGGCACGTACATTCAAAGGTTGTAGGTACCCCAGTTACCCAGATCAAGGGTAGAGGTTGGGGTACCTTTCATAGTCACCAGGACTTGCCTGGTTGGAGTTTTCCCCTTCGACATTAGGGAAGCCTCCACGACCTCATATGAGACTGAGAAGCCATCTTGACCCTCTTTTCCTCAGGATTCAGTGGTGAGAGGCTCACTTTCCTCTCATCTTTTAGCTCCTTCGTTTCCTGCAGGAAACAAAGGGTAGCTTGATCTTTGGGCATGAAGATCATACCCTGATCTCGCGCGACCCGGATCGACAACCAGATTTTGCGTTGGCTCTCCAATGCCCTGACCATTTGGTAGGCACTGTCGAAGCCTTCGGGTTTGACAGATATCTTAAACTGGGGAAAACACCTTGGGGGTCCAGACTCTCCTTTAGAGTCGGTCTCCGGCCTCGGACGTTTCGGCCCGCCCTTTCGGCTTTGGGGCTTGCTCGTGAGGGCACCAGCTGTTTCGGCTGGTTCAGCTGGTGCTCCCGATTCGGTCAGGTCTGAGGGGTACTCAGAGACCTTCCTGGCCTGGAGGGGCCAGCATGAGAGTCCATCTGTAAGACAATCTAGTGGACAGACATATTTTTACAGGTTTTTCTGTCTTGTCTACCATCTTGTCAGCAGGCGTGACAGTGTCATCTTGTGCTTGGGGTTTTCTTTTGCAACCTGGAGGCATGTATGGCTTCAGGGTGGCTGCCGTGGTCTGGGCCTTGCACTGGTCGTCAACATTAACATCTGTCTGTGGGGGGGGTTTTGTTTGATTTTCCATGTATATGGACAGTGCTTCATCCACTCATGCCCCCACCCACCAAATGGGGGCTCTAACACTCACCACCAAGTGGTGAGTGTTAGAGCCAGTGTCTAACAGCAACAGGGGTAATGAATGGATATACGCAGCCAATTAGCCGTTTGCAGCGGCACTCATGGACAGTGTGAGTACCAACTGCAGCATGACTGCTTGACCCTAGCCTGCCGAGGGAGACCAGCCAATTGACCTGACCGGGCCTGGATCAGGCCGCCTGTCTTGCCGGAATAGAGGACCAAAGAGGCGTGTTGGTAGCCACTTTTCGTACTCATTCACGGCATCGCTCAACCTCCAGGACTCCCGTCTCCCAGTGCACAAGGCTGCCATGCATGGCAAACGCGTGGGTAGGTGTGAACCTCTGGGGGGAGACCAGAGGGGATGCCTTGCCACCTACAGGACATCATTGTTGGGAACACTTTTCCTTCTCCCTCAGTGAGGAGGGGAGATCTTTCACTTTTTCTAGGCAGTTCCTCTCGATCCCTCAGAGAGGACCTGTAACTTTTGTCAAAGTGAATCCCTCTTCTCTCTGAAACACCCAAAGGCTGTTTCACCTCAGTGAGAAAAGAGGGGGTCCTGCACCTGTTCCAGTAAGTTCCTTCATCCCTCTGAAACAGCCAACCACAGACTATTTCATCACAGTGAGGGAGAGAAGCTGACATTTTTCCAGGTGATTCCTATGGCAGGACGGGAAGTTAGTGCTCTGTCTAGCGGCAGCTATTTAGACAGAACCAGGCTGAGGGCCTGACATTTTTTCTAAGTGAATCCCTCTTCTCTCTGAAACACCCAAAACTGTTTCACCTCAGTGAGAGAAGAGGGGTCCTGCACCTGTTCCAGTAAGTTCCTTCATCCTCTGAAACAGCCACCAAGACATTTCAATCACAGTGAGGATGAGCTACTTTTATCCAGGACTTCCTATCACAGGACGGGATTTAGTGTTCTGCTAGCGCAGCTATAGACAGAACCCGGCTGAGTGCCTGCCAAGTGGGGGGCTTCCCTACCTGCCTATCGCCTATTCGAAAAAAGAGAGAGTGGCCAGTCATCAGATGTCTGCAGAACAGTCCCTAGCAATAGAAGCAACTCTTCACGACCGCAGGCAGGCCTTCTAAGGCCCCCCGGACACACCCTCCCCGTCGAGAGGTAAAGGTCTGCCCACGTCCGGAGCACGCGCGCCGAAGATTGGTCCCGTTCACCAGAAAGTTATCCTATGCCGAAATTCGTATATGACAGAGTAGGCTAAGGTGGCACGAAGCTATCATGCAAGCATATATAGTCATACGGGGCCAACAAACAAGGGGGCGCGTCACCGTCCGATACGCTGAGAGTCCGAGGCCGAAATTGCATGGGACCGGGCGCGGGTGCAATCTCTTTTAATCCGCACCTTGCGAAAGCCTCACGACCGTGAGGTCATGTGACCCCCTGCCGCTGCGCCCCGTCGACCGCCTTTCCCGCGATTCGCCGCGGGAGAGAGGAAGGAAGTCCTTCTTCTTCAAGCTGTCTCGATAATGATAAGTCCGATATCGAAGCTTAGCTCGCCCGGCTATGCCATGAGGGGATCCCGGCCTGTGTCGACTAATGCCGACGTCGCTCACTGTTCAGCGGTGCGCTCGGCTGATCCTAGTCTTACCTGCTGTGTTGCCCAGCCACAGCAGTAACCTCCAGCACTTGCACTTCTCGTCCTCGGCGGGGCGCGAACCGCCGACCCTCATGAGAGGCCGTCACTTACCATTGTACTAAGCCCGGAGGCTTGCTGCTCGATAAATAGTCAGATATGCTAAGCTTAGCCCACCCATGCAAAAGCCCACGACCGAGAGGTCATGGTGACCCTTTTGGGCATTACCGGCTTGGCGCCCCCCGCTCCCCCCCCTCGACCGCCTTTACCGCGTTTCCCCCGCAGGAGAGGGAGAGGAGTTTTTCTTCTGAGCTGCTCGATAAGGATAAGCCCGGAACGTTACCTCTGTACTAGCCCGGAGGCTAAGCTGCTCGATTCCACTAAATTTTTTATACTCGATGCCACTGAATTTTTTATAATAGCTTCGGCACTTTTTACTAAAAAACTGGCACCCGGCCCACACGGCTCGCCCAACCCACGCTCAGGAGCGATTGTTGCGGGTCTCGCAGCGCGGGTGTCGAGCAGGTAAAATTTTTGCCTTTTTTAAGCTTTTAATTTTCTTTTGATTTTTTTTTTTTTTTTTTTTTTTACCCTTTTGTTTTTGTTCCCCTTTGTTTTTAAAATTCTTTTATTGGTTGGTTATGAAAAAAAATTTTAATCTCCCAAATAAAGTAACCCCCCAAGAGAGCCCTTCCGTTTTTAAATCCCTTCCCCCCCCATTCCTCCCTTTTTGGAAACCAAACCCCGCCCACGCCCCCCCTCCATCCTTCCCTAGGTAACGTCCCCCCTCCTAATCCTTACCTCCATCCAGTTTGGTTTTCCGACAGTGACATCTGCCGCCTGCACCCTGCCCGGGGCGTGGCTCCTTTGTCAAAAAGGGGGTTTTACAACGCGAGGGGGGGAAGATGTCATGGCCAGTGTTTATATGCCCGATACATCTTCCCGGAGTCCTGCCGCCGAAGGAGAAATCTCTGCCCACGGGGCAAGGGAGATAGCCTCTGATTTGGGTTTTTCACTCGTACTTCAACCTGCAGCCTCACGGTTACCCCAGGGCACCACCGTTTTCCATGGCGGAATCCGTGCCGGTGGCACCTCCGATGGGCCGGCAGGCCGCCTTTACCGCTCCCAACTCCCCTTTTGCCGAGGGTTTTGAGCCCCGGGGGCGGCGGCCCCCCGCCGACCCATGAATTCGCTCAGGAAGCGAGTGCTGCCATGCCCGGGCGCGCGAACCCGATGGGCGGGGGCCCCCCTTTTTCCCCTTTCCTCCCCCGCAGCTATGCCCCCAAATTTTACCCCGAGGACGTTAATCCCCCATCTTTTCTCTCTACAAATATCTTTTCGATCCCCCCTACCTTCCCTTCCCTCTTTTCTTTCCCCCCTGGTAACGGGTTTTACTTTTAAGGATAATCGATATGCGAAGTTAGTCCGCCCGGACTAATCCCAAACTCGTCAATGTGCAGTGGGCTGACCGGCTGCCTAGTCCTTTACCTCCGTGGTGTCTCCCCAGCAGAAACCCTTCAGGCACAATTGAATTCTCGCGCCGGGAGGGGGGCGCAAACCGCCGACCCTCAGATGAAAGGCCGACACGTTACCCCGTACTAGCTAGCTGCAGTATGGATTTTAAAAACGGCTTCACTTTTTGGTGTTTCATTGTTTCTCAACCGGTGCTTACGTGGGAGCGTCCTACTTGGTAAGATCTCCCTAATCTTTTCACCAGCACGCGGGTGTGCTGCGGGGGTTTTTCTTTAAATTTCGTGTGCACACAATTCTCAATAAGGGGGCGTCCGGTCGCCGCAAACATGAAAAACCCCTTTTTAAAGTTCATTGTTTTTATATCTGCCCTGCACAGTGGTAACCTAGGCGCTTCTGTCAGAAAGCTTCGGTACCCGTTTTTATTCAGAGAGTGCCAGTGGTTCATAGCGGTGGGTCTGAGTACACTGGGCCCAGGGGAGGATCTCGTTTCCTCTCTTGAAAGGGGGGAGGAAGGAGGTGGGATCACCATACACTTCCCCCTAAGTAATTTTGCCCTGATTTTACCATGAGATTAGGGGCATACCCCGCCAAATTCGGGTATCGTCAGCAAGCTCATTCCCTCTAATCCCTATGTGGCTGGGAAACCCGTTTTTGATGATTTTTTACCCTGTGCAAGAAACCCTTGCCGTGTGAGGTGGTAGTCAAAGGTAGATATTGTCAGTGGGTGGTTCTGTGAAGACGTCGATGGCTCCTTTGGAGTCTTTTTGTAGACCACGTGTCCTTTCCCCACGGACACAGGCTCAGTGTCCCCGATAGCAAGCCCCTGCCTGTAGCGGGGGGGCGTTGTCTGTTTCCCTAAAAGGGTTTTTGCATCCCTTTCTGCGAACCGGCGCCCCCAGTGGGGTCAAAAGGGTCGACCATCCATCTTAAAAATGTTCTGCGCCGGGGGGAGTGATGGTTTCAATTCCTCTGGGTTCGCCTTTGGGTAGGTGAAATATTCATTTTTTTTGCTTGCCATCTCATGACCAGAAATCTAAAGGGGTTTTGCCCACGTCGGAGCTTCGACAAAGCGGGGTGAGGGGATTGGCCCTTGGTAAGAAAATGGTTCTTGAGTGA
>NC_051411.1:21064581-21107081 GCF_015228065.2 Penaeus monodon
ATATATATCTATTTTTATATATAAATGAATATAATGTTTTATATAAAAATATATTATTATAATATATAATATTATAATAAAATTTATATATATATTATGAATAAATATATTGCATATATTTTAAATATATATTATATATTTATATATTATATATATATATATATTATATATGAATAAATATATATGAATTTTATAATATATTTTTATATAAAATTAAAATAATATATAAAATAATATAAAATTATATAAATTTAATATTTTTTCCAATAAAATATATATATAATATATTTTATATATAATATATATATGAATAAATGAAATATAAAATATATATATATATTATATATAAAATATATAAAATTAATTTTAAAATATATCCCTTTTTTATTCTTTTCATATGTTTATATAAACAAATTTAAAATTCCACATTTCCTCCTTCTCCTCCCTTTCCCCCCTCTTTCCCCTTTTCCTTTAAAGTTTTAAATTTTTAAAAAGCAATTACTTAAACTTAAACAATTACGGAAAAATACTTTTTAAAGGGCAATGTTTCACAAAAAAAAGGACTCTTTTAAAATACTTTTTTCCAAAATGTAGATAAAGGGTTTTCCCGGGCAGAATGTTTTCTCCTCTTGCAATTTTCTGACGTCCAGGTACCTGAGAATTAGGCAGTGATCAGAGATTTATTACAAACTATAATAAGGAAAAATAATGACGCCCATGAAAACTAATTACCAAAGATGACATGGGAGACAATTTCTATGCTAGACACAAATGAAAATAAGTATATTATTACAAAATACTTTGATGATTAAAATAAAAGGAAAAATGGACTAGTACACAGGTAATAACAGAGTCAGACAAGGATGTTAAAACATTTTGAAAATAATAACAATAATAATTTTTCATCCCACCTCTTATAAAAATTCCTGGACTACTTTCTAGGTACTTTTTAGTGATACTGCCACCTCCTAACCTCCGCCCTGGAAGACAAAGAATCCTCCACATATTCACGGCCGGATGCGGAAATGACCTACAGGCCCCGGATAGCGCATATCCCAAATTTTGGGCACATGATACTGATTCTATCCTACGCTCCCTTTTCCATACAATTTGGTGGGGATTCTTTATCGTCCCAGGTGAGTCCCAATATATTTCTAAAATGCCGGGATTGAGATACTTATAGCCTTTTTTTTTAAAAAGGCAGTTGTATTCCTCCAGCAGTCGATTAATTGTGGCCCTTGAGGCTATTCATTCTTTAATAGCTAAACAAATCTCATTGTTTCTTTCCTTGAGGGGAATGAGAAATATATATATATCTTTTTTTTTCTGACAAAAGCCCCCAAAACCCCGTCTGTCAATTACCCTTCCTACATTATATTTTCTTTTTCCAAATTGTGGCTTGCCTATTTCAACAGTTGTGATTCTCCACCAAGTTTCTCATGAGTGCCATAGCCAAGATTACAGTCAGCACAAAACATACCAGTGACTGTCAAAGAACAGTTAAGGAACTGTCAAAAACCCGGAATGAATACATGTATGACAAAAATTTTAAAAAAAAAAAAAAAATCCAAATTAATTCATACCATGGATAATTTGTTTCTTATAATATTATATAAAAACACAAGATGCCCTAAAATGTGGAATAAGTGGGTACAAATAGGAAATAACTAATTCTCAAAAGCAAATAGCAGCACACTAACTAGCTGACATGTCACAGTAATGAATTGTGCTTCACAGCAAGAAGTTTATAATGCCTCTTATAACCAAAATATGTGAGTGCACTCATTTTCTTCACTTTCGTGGTGTTAATTACATGATAGAGAATGGGAATATATATTTTTCTTTAAGATGTTGATATCCTCCAATTTAACCACAATCTGAAAGTAAGGGTAAACCAACAAACATACAGACACTCAAGCACTCACTGTGATCTCCATGACATTTGTACTCAAACAAAAGTACAACTGACAAGGTTGTACTTTGCTGCAACTCTATCTTGGCAAATATATATGGGAGGGTTGGCTGGGCTTTGCCTTGGTGCTGAAGGGAAGGCCAAGAAAGAGACTTAATATTAAGGAAATGCAATTTTTGCAAGTACTATTAACCCAAATCCATATCCATACGTACATGCCATGCCCACTGTGCGTTTACTTTATTAATTGTTTTCACACATAGTTGGCTATACTGGTACCAAGTCACCAATGAGCCAATTACGAGTACTGCCTGACATGTATATTTACCCGTTTCCTTGATTTTCAAAAATATTTTACATTTTCTCATACTGCTGTTACTAATGTCTATAACATTATAGTAATCATAATGTCTATAATAAAAATAACACCATCAATATTCATAACATTATTATTAGTAGTATTAGTATTAAAAAAAAAAATCCACCAAATTCAAGGAAAGGTGAAATTGGGTAAGGTCATAAGGTCTACTAATCCTTTGTGGCTAACCACTAGTGAAGCCATCTATGTCCAGAGACATTTCACAAAAAAATAAAAAATGAGCATAGCATTTTCCCGGTAGCATTAAGTTAACTGATTATGGCCATTCCACGTTCGCTTTCCTTTAATTCTGCACTGTGCTCTTATATACAATGATAAACATGAAACTTACATTCTTGTAGAGGACTAAAAGTTGCAGTCGTCAGTACAAGAAATAATCTGCAGATACGAATGTAAGGCCACAATTAAAGAAAAAAAGAAAAAAAATGCAGAAAGGACTTCTCACTGTCCACTTGGGCCTTCAGAGTTTCATCTCTACATTACTATGCATACCAAGGTGAAGACAATGTTTCTTGGTGGGTGTTTGGGGTCAGAGCCTTCATCAACCCTCCATTTGGGCTGCGCCAAAAGGGCACGCCTTGACTTGGGCACTTAGATTGTTAAATAAATTTTGTGACATGGCCCTGAGGACTTTCTCTGACGAATGCATACCTAAATTAAAATCTTCTTACTCAGAAGCATCTGCCCTAGGTTTTAGTAAAATATTTAACATTTTTTCCCGGGCTGCCCCCTACAGGTTCACACCCCAAAAAATAAAATCAACCTGGGCTGAGGGCATAAACAGTTTCAGTCCAAAACCCTTTTCGAGCACGGTAGATGCGGAAGGACCGACTCATCTCCCTTCCCGCACACGACTTACCCCTGCCATGCCCTGGGAGTGGGCCCCGGCCAACGCGCCGGGTATTATGGGCTCTGGCACGCGCGCTGGCACCGCCGTAGGCACCTCTTCGCTTTCTGCATCGAACAAGAACTGTCAAGGCCTCCCCTCGGGGAAAATTAATCTAACAAATGATTACAGTACAACTACTTATTTTCTTGGGCTTGCGATTCGAAATAGGATTGTTGTCAGTGGGAGCTGGGTTAAAGCAAAATGCTGTTGTTTTTTGTCAAATATTTCATCTATTGAAGAAAAAGTTAATAATTTTGTACTTATTAAAACTCCAAAATTTAAATGTTTTCCCAAAAACCTTGTTTTTTTTTTTTTGTTATTTTTTAAACCCCATGCGGGGGAAAAAAAAACCCCCAAAATAATTTATTTTTATAATATATATAAATATAATATATATAATATATATATATATATATATATATATGTTTGTGTGTGTGTGTGTGTGTGTGTGTGTGGTGGGGGTTTTTTTTTTGTGTGGGGTGGTGTGGGGGGGGGGTGTGGGTGTGTGGGGTTTTTTTGTTTTTTTTTTTTTTTTTTTTTTTTTTTTTTTTATTTTTAAAAAATATATTATTATATATATATATATTATTATAATATATTACACTATAAAAGGGGTGTGTGTGTGTTTGTGTGTGGGGTGTTGTGTGTGTTGGGGTGTGTGTTTTTTTTTTTTTTTTTTAAAAAATTTTAATAATTTTTTTTTGTGGGTTTTTTTTTTGGGGTTTTTACCCTCCCTTTTTTTTTATTTTTTTTAATTTTATTAATCTTTATTTATTTTAGAAATTTTTGTTTGGGGTGGGGGGTTGTTTTGTTGTGTTTGGGTTTTTTTTCGGGCTGTCCGTGTGTCTTTTTGGGGTTGGGGTGGGTGTGTTTTTTTTTGTTGGGTTTTGGGGGTGGTTTTTATTTTTAAAAATAATTATTATTTTTTATTAAATTTTTCCCAAATTTTTGGGGGTTGGGGTTTTTTTGGGGGGGGGGGTTTAAAATATAATTTATAATTTTTAAAAAACCCCTATTTTTTTTTTAAATTTTGTTTCTATATTTTTTAAAAAATTTTTTTTTGGTTTTTTTTTTTTGGGGGTTTGGTTTTGGGGGGGGGGGGGTTTTTTTGGGGGGGGGGGGGGGGGGGTTGGGGTTGGGATTTTGGGGGGGTTTTGGGGGGTTTTTTGGGGGTGAAAAATTTTTTTTAAAATTTTTAGGGGAAAAAAATTTTTTTTTTTAATAATTAAAAATTGGGGTTTGTGGGGGGGGTTGGGGGTTGGTTGTGGTGGTTTTGGTGTTAATTTATTTTTTAAAAGGGGGGGAATTAAAAAATAGATTTTCCCCTATACAATTTTTTTTTTGGGGTTTTGGGTGTCCCAACTGTAGGGTTGATTTTTGAAGGTGGGGGGCAGCAAGCTCCTTTTCTTTTGAATTTTTGGGATAAAAAATGGGTTGTTTTTTTTTTTTTTTTTTTCCCCCTTTTTTTAGGTGATTTTTGGGGGGCTTAGTGTTTTTTCCTGTAGGGGTGTTGGGGCAGGAGTTTAATTTTTTCGGGCTGTCCAGTGTAGTACGTTATGTTTGATGACTGTGAGGCGTGACTGTAGTGATGTGTTATTTGTCATGTTTGCGTGATGGATTCTTGATTGTTACAGCAAGATGTCAATTATGTATTTTGGTGATGTCAGGGTGTCTTTCAATCATCCTGTTGGTTACCAGGATGTTTCCTGAGAAGGTTTCGTGAATTAGCAGCTATGACCTGTTAAAAGTGCTTTTCCTTAAGAAAAGCCCCTAATTGTCTTTTTTTCCCCATTTCCTGTCTGCTGAGTATCGTTTTTTCGTTTTTTTAGAGAAGAGTCTAATGCCGTAAAATTTAGGGTCTTTAACTGTGCCGTCCATCAGCCTCTCCAGGCCATCATCCCCCACAAAAGAGGCGTCGCGGTCCTCGGGATCATAAGGATCGACTGAGACTGGGGTTGCCAGCCCTGCTGGGAGGGTTGATTTAGGCAGTGTCAGTGTCTTTTTGGAGAATGATGGCCCTTGAGGGGCAGCTTGCTGCTTTTTGGGTGCTAATGAATTTGTCAGAAGCTGGATTCCCGGGTTTGTAGGGTGGTTGGGAGATCTTGTTAGCTGAGCCCTAAGGCTTGGAATTTGAACCGTCTCTGAGGGCTTTTCTAATAGGGAGGGGAGGTTGAACCACCCGAAGATCCGCCAGATTCCTTCCCTAGGTCGGGGTCAGGGAAATTTATTCCTTCAGGCCTCCCGGGCTGCTCCCTAAGCTGTTCAGGGCTGATGATATTTTGAAGGTGGGCGTGCAGCAAAAACTACCATATTTTTTGACAGTTTTGGGCGGGACTAAGCCCGTGGGCTCTGTTTCTGAGTTTTTTTTTTTTCTGTGTTCCCTGATGTCTTTGCAGGCCTGATTTATGAGGGGTTTCCAAGCGTTTTAGTTGCTTGCACTGTAGATTGTGCGGTCTTCTGAGTACTGCTTTTTAGAGGTCTAGCTCCATTTTCTCCTTCTTCTTGAAGGTTTTTAGCCCTTTTTCCCGGGATGGGGCCGCTGTTGGCAAATGTTTCGGTTTGTGCCCACCACAGTTCAGGATTTTTTTATATGTGCTGGTGCGTTCGGTATGAGTGGGTGCAGACCCATTCGAGCATCAGGGTTTCTTTCCTCTTTACGTTGGACTTTAGTTTCCAATGCTAGAAAGTCATGCATGTTTTACTGGGGGAAGCGTTAAACTCATTTGCACGTGCGACATACGTTTAAAGAGGTAAATTTCTTCTTAATCTATTTGCTGAGGCATGTCGCAATCTCGCTTTCATCATGTAAGGGGTTTTCATAATTGGATTTTTCCACTTTAGCGTGGGGGGCTAATGCCATTTTTCATTGGAAAGTCTTCGTTATTTTCACTAACAACTGCCCCTGAAGCTTTTGATAAAAAGGGTGAATTCGCTCGCATATATAAGGGAGCACAAGGAAATCCCAAATTTTGCAGTTTTGGGTGGTGGAACCAGGAAGAGATTCCTGCCTGCTTGATGTCCTCGAAGGACAACATACCCATCATGGGTCGGTATACCAATACTCTAATTTCGGCCTCGAAGAGTGCCTGGGTGAAGGATTTACGGCGGTCGGGGAAGGGCCGCCGTTGACTTATCTTACCTATCATGGTGATTTGGAGTGCATAGGGCGTTGGAATGGAGTGGAGTGAGTGAGAAGTTGATCATCGAGGTGAAAAAAGTGGGAAAATAATATGGGGGGAGAAAGTGAGGAGGTTGTAGATTGATGGGTGTTCTTCGAAGAGATTTACGAGGGCCTGCACTCGACCCCACAGTGACAACTGGTTGCGTTCTCCAAGCGCACTGAGGGATTGGAGCTTTGTGTTGGCCCTCTCCCTTTGCCACCCTTGTACAAGGGGGCAACAGGTGAAAGACACACCCCAGAAGAATACAAAGTCCTGGACTTATGTGGTCCCAATGGCCCAGGAATTTGAAGGAGTTTAGAGGAGAAAAAACACCCCTAAATGTCACCTCAGACTGCGGGCTCCCTATACGGTATCCTGTGATAGAGAGAGCTGCGGGCGAGGAGGGTTTGTTCCCGTGCCACTGTCAATAGCAAGAAAGACAAACCGCTGAGGGCAGTGGCAATGCAATACTCTCTGAAACAAAATTTAATTTGCTAGACTTCCCGTATTAGAAGGTATATAACAAAAGGGATCCGGCGCGTTGAGGCTCCGGTACACCAGGGTAGCTCAATGACATTTTAAACCCAATTGTTACATAGTGACTCTCTTTGCTTTGACTAGGTGCTCGTAGCATAGCATAGCATTAGTTTGGCGAAGTTCTGGCTTCGCCGGCCTTTCACCTATGCCGCCTGTGTCAGTTTTTTTGGTGTCTCATTGGTTCTCTGAGACTCGGTGCTTACCGTGGCGTGGGTTGCCAGCGGTTTTTTCCTGTAGCCGTGGGTAAGCATCTCGCATAT
Source organism: Penaeus monodon (assembly GCF_015228065.2). NCBI lineage: Eukaryota > Metazoa > Arthropoda > Malacostraca > Decapoda > Penaeidae > Penaeus > Penaeus monodon. The sequence goes on from NC_051411.1 coordinate 21,071,720, forward strand.
CTCTATACCACACACGGTTTGTGTTCTGCGGAATTGGTGTGCTCAAATTCTCAAAATAATGTACGAGGTGGCTTCGCTCCCGCATGCATGCAAAACCTCTTCATTGTCTATTGTTTGTATGATCTGCCTAAACAGTGGGTAACCCCTAGGCGCTTCTTGAAGAATGATTTCTTACCTTATGTTTATTTCAAGTGCAGTGGTTCATAGCCGGTGGCGTCTGAGTACCAGCTGGCCAAGGGGGAGGATCTCTTTTCCTCTCTGTGAACTCGGAGGAAGGAGGTTGCTGTCACTGTACATTCTTCCTAAGTATTTTCGGCTGGGTGTAAATCATGGGATTAGGGGCATACCCCTGCCAACTTCGGCTAGTTTGTCAGCAAGCTCATTCCCTCTGATCCCAATGTGCTGGAACCCAGTTTATGAATTCTTTACCCTGAAACTGGCTAGTAATCTTCGTGCCCGGGGGTGGGGTTGTGCCCAGAGGTAGAATTTTTAAATTGGAGGAGCGGGGCTGGCCCAGGCGAAGGCTCTTGGAGTCGGAGTCAACCAGGGGCATTCCGACGGATTCCCCAATCCATGAAAAAGGAACTCCCTTTTTAAAATTTAAAAGGAAAAAGGCCCTTTGGGGTTGTATCATGGAATTTTTGGATACCTGCTGGAAGCCGGGCCCTCTGGAGTCGGGGGATGACCAGTTCCCCTCCGTGGTTGTTAGGGCTCCCATGATTGAAAACCCTTGGGTCTGCCTTGGGCAGGGGGTTTCTTTCTTGTTTGTTGGCATCCCTTGCGGAACCCCCGAGGTTGGCAAGGGCGGACCTTCCGGACAATTTGTGGGGAGTATGGTTGGGCAAAAATTGGTTCTTTTAGGACGCGGGGGTATTCACCCTGGGGGTTTTAGACAAACCAGGAGGTTTGTCCAAACCAGCTTCAAAAATTTTTCGGGGTGGATATTTCCATGTTTTAGAGCTGAAAACCTGGGGGGGTAAAACCAGGAAATTGTGCGCCTTTAAATCGTTTCGTGGCAAGGGGAAAGGTTGTTTTCCGGGAGGGGGAAAACCCTTTTGAAATTGGGCCAAAATTTTTAACCCCGGGGGGTTTGGCCTCCATGGTTTAACCCCACCTTGGGCCAAATTCCTGGCGGCTTGTTTGGAGTCCCTGTTTATTCCCCTTGGTGTTCATTCTTTAAGGGCATGTGCTTATCTGTTCTATTCCTAAGTAGTCACCTATCCAAGCAGAGCTTACTCTAAATTCCTTTTGGATGGGCCTCTCCTGGAAGGGCAAGAGGACTTGCTAATCAAAACCCTTCTCCGGGTCAAGGACTACCACAGATGTGGCCCGTCCCTTATTGCGCTCAAGAGCAAGTATGCTGTGCGCTACTCATGCCTTGGTAAACCCCGTGGAGGTGTTCATGTGGGAGTCCCATTTTCCATTGGAGCTGGTTTAGTACCATCATCTCGGCCGTGTTGGCCAGACAGCTGAGGAGAGAAATGGGGCGGTACTTCACTGGCTCCTTTGGTTTATGGATGGGAACTATGGTAGCCTCTTCCAACTCTGGGGTAGAGTGGATGTTTCCCAGGACTTGTTGATGAGTTGCAGTAATGCAAGCTCATCTACTAGTCCCAGGTGGGAAATGATGGGGTACGAGATCTCATCAGAGCCTGGGGCTGTGTTAAAACTGGCTTTATATGCATTTCTTAGTTCCCTCAGGGAAAAGATAACGTCTGAGTTATTGGGTTCGGCTGCCCTTTCTCTGATATGAGCAAGTCTGTCTGGTTGTAGGCGTTCTTGTCTTGCCCTCAGTTTGGATGGCAGGCTATTGCTACTTGTTCTTGCAGAGAACTTGCATGCCAGTCTGTTCGCCTCTGACTGGGGGTCATGGTGCGTGCATCTCGGGGCTGAGCGGCTGGTAGCTCGCTTGACCCGTTGCCATAGCTCTGAGAGGGTGGTATGGTGGCAAAGGACTCACACCATTCCAGCCACTTTTCCCGCCTGACTCTGCTAGCAGTTTCCTTGGCATCCCTGACAGTCTCCCTTAGGAGGGCTAGGCGTCTTTGTGACTCCTGGACCATACCCAAGTTTTGGGTATGGTCAGTGAGGTTGGCTAAATGAATGACATTTACAAGTCTGGTTTGTAGCACTTCCACATTTTCACTTTGTGTGGGTTCATTGCTTCTCAGACTGCGGGCCAAGGCGTTCTGAAATGCCTACCAGTTGGTCTTGTATGTTTTCACTATCCATGAGGGTAGCTATAGTGCCGTAATGGTCACTAGTGACAGTCTCATCTGACACGCCAGCCAATCCTCTCCACCAGAGTTGCAGTGGCCAGGGTGAGGTCTAGGACCCTTCCTCTGACATGCGTTAGCTCTTGGTTATTGAGGAGAGCGATCTCAGGGAATGTCTCAAGCACGTTGGCTATGTGATGGCCAGCCGCATCCGGTGCCCTGCAGGGAGCCAGGATGGGGTGGTGTGCGTTGAAGTCTCCCCCTATGATTACTCGGTCGAGTGACCTGGCTGATGTCTAAGGTACTACAGTGTGGCCGGCTGTACACATTGTACAATTTCAGGGACCCCCTGGCCAGGTGAATCTCGACGGCAAGAGATTCTACATCTTCTCCACAGTGCAGTGCATCGGCTATTGCGGAGCAGGGAATTGTTGCTCTGACAAAGGTGATCAGGCTTCTTTTGCCATCAACACGTGGCAGCATGAAGACACGATACCCGGAGAAGTGAACAGGTTCCACCGTTAATGTCTCCTGGAGCATGATAATGTCAATGCTCCTTGATCGCACTATTGCGTGGAGGATGGCACTCCTTGTGGAGAAGCCATAGATGTTCCACTGCAGAATGCTTAGATTGCGTGCCATGATATTATTAGTTGATAGTTACATCAGAGTCATCATCGTATTCGCTGGTTGAGGGGTCTTCTTGGGCCCCGTAAAGGCTATCCCTGGGTCCACTGGGGGGGGGAGAGCCATGGTAGCTCTGACTTTGTGAATTTGGGCTTTTCTCTGTCCAGGCTGTTTCTGTGCATTGTTCTTTGCTGGCCTTCCCTGGGCAAAGTCAGCTTGTTCTGACTTGGCTCTGGCACTAAATCAGCCTGGTTAGGCTCTGCTTGTGAGGGCATGGCCTGGGTTTGGAGGGGGGAGGGGACCCGTTGGGTGAGGGTAAGGATGGGGCTGGTTTGGCTCTTTCCAGCTTCCTTCCTTTAGGACTGCGACAGTCTTGGTCAATGCCGTCATGGCGACCGCGACTGCCTCTCGGCCTCTTCACTCGTCCTTCCCAAGGCTGTGCCACTGCTGTGACTACAGCAGTCAACGGGATCGACATGTCCCCTCATCGGGGAGGAGGTTTCTTCTGGTCTGGGGAGAACTTTGTGGTGCTGCTTAAACCCTTTTATTCCTGTGGTTCTTCTGCATTTGTGTCATTTTGGGGAACTCCTGTTTGTCGGAGATCTCTTGTTTCGGCTGGGGGGCGGCTTCCTTCCTCTTAGGAGGTCGGGAGGCATTTCACTTTTGTTCTTTTGTTGTTTCCTCTTTGTATGCCTTAATGCACACATCAGTGTTGGGGCTTGCTGCAGATGCCACTTCTAGGCTTGGGTGTGCACCAGCTTGGTGGTGCCATATTTTTGGGCACTTGAAACACCGAAGTGGATCAGGCACGACATTCAAAGGTTGTAGGTACCCCAGTTCCAATCAGGGTAGAGGTTGGGGAAACCTTTCATAGTCACCAGGACTTGCCTGGTGGAGTTTTCCCCTTCGACATTAGGGAAGCCTCCACGACCTCATATGAGACTGAGAAGCCATCTTGACCCTCTTCCTCAGGATTCAGTGGTGAGAGGCTCACTTCCTCTCATCTTTTAGCCCCTTCGTTCCTGCAGGAACAAAGGGTAGTTTGATCTTGGGCATGAAGATCATCCCCTGATCTCGCGCGACCCGGACCCGACAACCAGTTTTTGCTTTGGCTCTCCAATGCCCTGACCATTTGGTAGGCACTGTCCAAAGCCTTCGGGTTTGACAGATTTTTAACGGGGGGAAAACACCTTGGGGTCCAGACTCCTTTAGAGTCGGTCTCCGGCCTCGGACTTTTTCGGCCCGCCTTTCGGCTTTGGGGCTTGCTCGTGAGGGCACCAGCTGTTTCGGCTGGTTCAGCTGGTGCTCCCGATTCGGGTCAGGTCTGAGGGGTACTCAGAGACCTTCCTGGCCTGGAGGGCCAGCATGAGAGTCCATCTTAAGACAATCTAGTGGACAGACATATTTTTACAGGTTTTTCTGTCTTGTCTACCATCTTGTCAGCAGGCGTGACAGTGTCATCTTGTGCTTGGGGTTTTCTTTTGCAACCTGGAGGCATGTATGGCTTCAGGGTGGCTGCCGTGCTGGGCCTTGCACTGGTCGTCAACATTAACATCTGTCTGTGGGGGGTTTTTTTTTTTGATTTCCATGTATATGGACAGTGCTTCATCCACTCATGCCCCCACCCACCAAATGGGGCTCTAGCACTCACCACCAAGTGGGAGTGTTAGAGCCAGTGTCTAACAGCAACAGGGGTAAGAATGGATATACGCAGCCAATTAGCCGTTTGCAGCAGCACTCATGGACGGTGTGAGTACCAACTGCAGCATGGGCTGCTTGACCCTAGCCTGCCGAGGGGGACCGCCAATGACCTGACCGGCCCCGGATCAGGCCGCCTGTCTTGCCGGAATAAGGAACCAAAGAGGCGTGTTGGTAGCCCCCATTCGTACTCATTCACGGCATCGCTCAACCTCCAGGACTCCGTCTCCCCGTGCACAAGGCTGCATGCATGGCAAACGCGTGGGTAGGTGTGAACCTCTGGGGGGAGACCAGAGGGGATGCCTTGCCACCTACAGGACATCATTGTTGGGAACACTTTTCCTTCTCCCTCAGTGAGGAGGGGAGATCTTTCACTTTTCTAGGCAGTTCCTCTCGATCCCTCAGAGAGGACCTGTAACTTTTGTCAAAGTGAATCCCTCTTCTCTCTGAAACACCCAAAGGCTGTTTCACCTCAGTGAGAAAAGAGGGGGTCCTGCACCTGTTCCAGTAAGTTCCTTCATCCCTCTGAAACAGCCAGCCACAGACTATTTCATCACAGTGAGGGAGAGAAGCTGACTTTTTTCCAGGTGGTTCCTATGGCAGGACGGGAAGTTAGTGCTCTGTCTAGCGGCAGCTATTTAGACAGAACCAGGCTGAGGGCCTGACATTTTTTCTAAGTGAATCCCTCTTCTCTCTGAAACACCCAAAACTGTTTCACCTCAGTGAGAGAAGAGGGGTCCTGCACCTGTTCCAGTAAGTTCCTTCATCCCTTTGAAACAGCCAACCACAGACTATTTCATCACAGTGAGGGAGAGAAGCTAACTTTTATCCAGGCAGTCCCTATGGCAGAACAGGAAGTTAGTGTTCTGTCTAGCGGCAGCTATATAGACAGAACCAGGCTGAGTGCCTGACAAAGTGAGGGGCTCATACCTGCCTATCATTCCTATGCAAAACAGAGAGAGTGGCAGTCATCAGATGGTCTGCCAGACCAGTCCCTAGCAAATAGAATGGCAACTCTATGCACACCGTAAGAAATGGCCCTCTAAGGACCCCCAGACACATCCTCCCCTGTGGGAGGTAAAGGTCTGCCCATGTCCGAGCACGCGCCCGAAGATGGGGTCCAGTTAACCAGGTGTGCACAGAGTTATCCAAAATGCCAAAAATTCGTATAGGAATGAATAGGCTAGAGGGTACGAAGCTACATGCAAGCACATAGCATTGTGACAGCAATCAAGGGGGGGCGCATCACCGTCCAATAACGCGTAAGAGCCGAGGCCGAAAATGCATGGGGCCGGCCGCGGTACATCTTTTTAATCCGACCATGCAAAAGCCTCCAGACCGAGAGGTCATAGTGGTTCTCTTGGCATTATCTGGCTTGGTGCCACCCGCTGCGCCCCGTCGAGCGCCTTTGCCGGTATGGTCCTCCCTTCGCTCTGAATCGCCCAAGTAAGGACCAATTCACAGCAGGGAGAGAAGAGAGGAGAGTCCTTCCAGGTCAGCTGCCCGATGGCCACTGGGGGATTTGTTTGGTTTAGTCTGCGGCTTAAATGACCCAGCTGCGATATGTGTACTCCAGTCAGGTCCGAAGAGCTCCATGGAGATTGGCGGGGGCTAGATCGCCAAACGTCAAGAGCCTGCTGTACTGTGTGCGGGAGCTCGTCGCGAGGTGCTCACCACAACCTTCAAATTATAGCTTGTGCGAGGCATGCGGCAGGGATGACCACGATCACCTAGTCAAAGCCAAGAACGTACAAATAATAGCAAAGCGAACTTTTCAAAATGTCATTGAGCAACCCTGGTCTGCTGGGGCCTGAATCGCGCTATGATCTTTGTTATTATTCGTTTTGTTTCTAACGTAAATGTCTAGTAAATCCCCTCTGTTTTCAGAGATTTGCTTTCCTGCCACTGCCCTCAGTGGTATGTTTTCTTTGCAATTTTTACGGTGACACGGGAATAAAACACCTCTCCTCAGACCCGCAGCACTCTCTATCACAGGGAAACCTGTATAGTGAGGCCCAGCAGTCTGAGGTGACATATAGGTGTGCTCTCTCTCCTACTGAACTTCTTCCCTTTCTTGTGGCCATCTGGACCTACATAAATCACCCTGGGATTTTTGTATTCGTCTGGGTGGTGCACTCTCACCTACTGCCCCTTTGTAGCAAGGTTTGGCAGCAAGGGAGTAGCCCACCTCATAAACTCCGATCCTCAAGTGTGTTGGAGAACGCTGCCAGGCTGCCACTAGAGGGGGTCGAGCTTAGGACCTCTAAACTTTCCAACTTTCCCATCTCTCTCCTAATCACCTACTTCTCCCCATCTCATCTTATCCCAATCATGTAAAATGATCAAGGTTAAGATTATTTCCCAAGGCAGCCCCAGCCCTAACCGGCGGGACGCCCTCGCCAAGGCTCTCTTTGATGCCAACATCAGAGTACTTCAGTACTACCAGATCCATGAAGAATATATTGCCATTATCGATGACGACGAACATGCCCAATGAATCTTCTCATCAAAGACAATCGATTTGCTTAAGAACCTGGGGTTCACTTCTGTGCTCACCCTTGACATGAAGGCCAAGGTCACGCTAGTTTTCAAGAAACTTGACAGACACATGGTCAGTCAACCTGAGTCAGTCATTGCCGACGAAATCATGGCAGCTGCTCATGGAGACATCCTTCCTACCACTAGGCCGCCAAGAAAATCAAAGAAAAGGGTATTTACCTTTTCAATCTCTTTGTTGCTCCTTGGCAAATAGAGTTGGAGTGCTTCACTCCACTCAAGCAATGTATGAACTGCTGTGGTTATGGACATTTAAAAAGCCAATGCAAGGAGACAAAGCACCAGGTGCTCTGAATGTGGTTCGCACACACATTCGTACAGGGACTGCAAAATTAACATCAAGAAATGCCTCAACTGCGGTGGTGACCACTGCACGTTCACCAACAGCTGCCCTGTATGAAGAAAGGCAATGAAAACATGAAAAAGAATAAGAAGGAGAAAAAGTAACAGAAGCTAGGCCTCTTAAAGTAGTGTCGCAAAAGGCAGCACAAGAGACGGTCCAGACAACTACCAATGCCTGGAAACCTCTTAGTAATCAAGTTCGTGAAGACATTAAAACCAGCGCCACAAAAACGGATCCCACCATCCACTTAGCCCTTCCAAATGATCTCTCTAAAGAGATCATGATAGTTCTCCTGCACGCCCACTTGCAGAATCTTATTGCCCCTGAGATGGGCTTCAGGCACCATGCCAAAGAGGCCCTAGCCAGTAACCAACTACCTGAGCTTGATCTTGGGGAGACCGACTCCTGGGGCATTCTAAATGTCATACAGCCACCCCGCATAGTCTCCAGACACCACCTCCACAGCCACAGAGGAGTTATCTCATGACATCGCCCTGGTCAAACAAGATCCCCCCAGATCTCCTAACCACCCCTGTGACAGCTCCAAAAACAGATACCTCAGTTAGACCCAAGTAGCGGCGCCAAAAACAGCCACCACAAGATCCCCCCAGGGAGGTCCCTCACACCTCTCCTGATCCACCGCCACCATCCCCTGTCATTAAACCATCAAAGATCTGTCACAGAGACGATGAAGGTTGAGACCGCCTCATGGACCCTACTTTCTACGGCATTCGATTGTCCTCTGAAAACCCCCCAAAATACACTTACTCTGGAAGAGAAGAAATTGGCCAAGAAATAAAAAGGAACCGCATCAAGTGGCTCATGACCAAAGCAGAGCATCACAACATGGTTATAGCTCAAAAAATACATGTATACCTCATGGAAGGTAACATACACATTGACAACACCATGATCGAATACTATGACAACATACGCAAAATACCCAACAGACACCTTATAGACGACACAACATAAAACAAGTAACACAACGTGGTACTTAACACACTACACTCACGCTCATCATACAACACAACGTCTTACACTGGAAAACACGAAAAAACGAACTCTGCAACACCTACAGAAAACATATCACCCTCTTAAACAGCCATGGGCTCAATAATGCTAATCCACTAAAGATCTACACACACAGTCTATTCCTCCAACAAGTAGCTATAGCAATCAAAAACAACATCCAACACAAAATCATCAACAACTTTCCACTCCGACCTCTTGGCAGTCGAAATAAACACACCACAAGGACCCATCATACTGGCAAGACTATACCTATCCCCACGTAGACCATACATACCTGAACCTGACATCCTGCAGCTCCTGAGGCATAATAAACCAATATATATCATGGGAGACCTTAATGCAAACCATTCACTATTTGATTACAATCACACCAACAACATAGTCAGAGGCCTTGCCTCATACATACAACAAGGCAGACTGACACACCTCGGTCCACATACACCAACATACATTACCCATAACACAGCAACAACACCCGACATAGTCATTGCAAACCACAGAGCACACCTACACCACCATATAACAACAGATGATATCACATCCAGTGACCACCTCCTGGTCATCCTAACACTGTCAACAACCCTATCATGATTGCAAAAAACAACCCTAAGAATCTTTCAAACATGCAAACTGGGAGGGCTTCAAACAACACTTTAAGAGTATGGACAAGGTGCGTAAGATCGCTGAAAAAAGCCCCATCCATGTCACCACGTCGGAAGATAGCATAATCCTTTCAGATAAAAAAAGATGTAGCACATGAGCTAGCTAAATCCATGGTAGAGATCTCCTCTGGAGCATCTTGAAAATTCTTACAATACTACTTGGAAGCATGGCGTACCCATGAAGCTGTATGACATTGGTTTAAGAGGAGCATTACCTACCTTCATACAAAGCTTCCTTGCTGACAGGAAGTTTAGAGTTTGGGTGGGATCCAGTTTTTCTAACCTGGAAGATCAGCTGGAAGGGAGTGTCTTAAGTGTGACCCTGTTTGCTGTTGCTATAAATGACATCGTAAAGGTCATTCTAACTGCTGTCTTGTGTAACCTGTATGTGGATGACTTTACTCTGTACTGCTCAGGAGGAAGCTTACAAGATGTGCAACTGCAATCACTTTACTCAGCACCAACTCAGCCTCTCTCGTCATAGTTTCCCTCCGCACCCGGCGGTGGGATGCTGTCAGTGGGGGCAGCACTGATTCGCCATGACACAGGAGAGTGGGGTGCACCCATTCGGCCCAAACAGCATACTCGGTCCCCCCCTGACCTCACATCTCCCAGATTGCATATATACCAACATGCTCGCCAAAAAATTTAAAAAAACTACTCTGCACCTCTGAGTTTGACTCTCCTTGCACTCAAGGCCTAGGTTGAAGAGAAGATGCCGGCTCATCAACACAGAGACTTTCACTCTAAATCCTGGTCAAAGGGAGTCTCTATTCAAGGGCCTCCTGACATCAACATGTGCCACCTCAAATGGAAAGGTTTCCTACAGTGCCGATGATGCCCACCGCCAGCCGCTATCCTGCCCTTACAAAGGTCCTTTCAGGGTCCTTCAATGCTCCCCCAGGGCGACTGGGTCAACATGGAGCACCTTAAACCAGCATACATCAGTGCCTCGGACCATGATGACGCCACTTACGCGAGATCTGGATGCCATTCTCGCCCACGCAGGATCCTTGACATGTAGTCTTTTCTTCCTCGATAGGGGGGAGGCATTATCGCGGACGCCAGAATGCCTAACTCGGCACCAGCGCAGCCTCGCTCGTTCCTCTGCATTGGCGGTGGGATGCTGTCAGTAGGGGTTAGCGCTGATCCGCCGCGACGCAGGAGAGTGGGGTGTAGCCGTTCTGCCAATCAGCTTACTCGGTCACTGACCTCACATCTCCCAGATTGTATATATACCGCATGCTCATTAAAAAATAAACAGACTACTCTGCACCTCTGAGTTTGACTCTCCTTGCACTCAAGGCCTAGGCTCCTCACAAAGCCAACCTAGGCCTCTCCAACACAAGGACACATGCAGACTGCAATAAATCAGGTTGTGCAGTGGGCAACATACCATGGGTTTAAATTTTCTTCATGCAGAACAATGGCTATGCATTTCCACAAATGAGGAAAGTTCCATCCTTCCCTCTATTTAGGAGCAAACCCACTGCAATATGTCCAAGAGGTGAAGTACTTGGGTCTAATTTTTTATTCAAGGCTTACATAGGTACCTCACATCAAACTGTTAAAGGTGAAGGCTACAAAAAACGCTTAGTATTTTGCGGGTTCTTTTACATCTGGATTAGGGTGCAGACGGCATAACACTTCCGCGGCTTTACCGAGTGCTTATTTGTAGTGAACGTGACTATGGATGTGAGGCTCATTCATCTGCAACTCCCACTGTTCTCCGGATGTTGGACTCGGTTCAGAATGAAGAATCTGTACAGGGGCTTTCAGGTCTTCTGATCTTGATGATAATAACGATAATGATGATAATAATAGTAATTATTATTATCGTTATCATTATCAATATTCTTTTCTTATTATTATCATTATCATTTTGTTATTATGATTATTATTAATACTACTATTATTATTATTATTATTATTATTATTATTATTATTGAAATTATAAGGATTTTGGCTATTATTGCTATTATCCCCATTATTTAAAAAAATCATTATTATTTCATCCATATTATCATTATTATTGTTATTATCATTATTATTGTTATTATCATTATTATTATCATTAATCTAATTATCATAATTATCCTCATGATCAACTTAATCATTGCCAAATTCATCATAAAAGTAGGCTTTTTCGAGTATTCTCTGAAAAGTTTTTATTTCGCTAGATTTTATAGTTTTCGATTTTTTTCGGAGGGGGCGGTCTTAATTTTAGCCCTTTTTAAAATATTTTAAACGGATGCTATTATTGTTATTATCATTATTATCATCGTTATTGTCATTATTAATCCAAATATCTGATGTTTTATCAATAGTAATTTATTGCCAATATTATTATAAATATTATTTTTTTCGACTGTTCTCTTTATAATTACTGTTATCATATTAATATCATCATCATTATCATCACTATGTTGTGATTATTGTATTTTTTTTTTTATTAATATTACTATTTGCATAATGATAATAACAATGATAACTATGATAATTACATGATAATGATAACAATTATGATAATTACAATGATAATGATAATAATTATGACAGTTACAATGATAATGATAATTATAATAACTACAATGATAATAATCATTACAATGATAATAATTATGATGATTACAATGAAAAATAATAGTTATAATAATTACATAATTATACTAATAATGCCATAATAATGTTAAAAATGGCAATAATGATGATAATGATAATAATAATAATAAATGGTAAAAACATTCTACTCTGTTGAAGCTGTGTAGTAAACACAATACACAAACTAGATTTATTAAAGGAGACAACAGTTTCGAAATCTTCAGTCTTATTATTATTATGGAATATTGGTTATTAATGCTATTATTCCTATTATTATCAAATGATCATTATTATTGTCATCGTTAATGCAATTATGATAATAATTATTATTATTAACTTAATTATTGCCAAAATCATGATATCCATAATTTTGAATTTAAAAATTGGCTTTTGAAGTGTTGTTTTCGCTAGATTTTGCCTTTTTTTGACTTCCGGGGTTTCTTATTTTAAGTCTTTTTTTCATCCATATCGTCTTTATTATCATCATATTCATGATCACTGCAGTTGTAACAATTATTGTTGTTATCATAATTATTTCTATTTTATTTTGATAAAAGAAATGATCATTATTATATTAAAAACAACAGTGATAATGGTGATGATGATAATATTGTAAAGATAATAATAATAATAACAATAGTACTACTACTACTACCAATAATCGTAATAATAACACCAACAACAACAATAATAATAATAATAATAATAATAATACTAATGTAATTATCATTCTTATGAAAATTATGGTAATATTGGTCAATATTGATATCATTCCTATTATTATCAAAATATTTTATTTTTTTATCAACATTGTTGTCATTATCATCATTAATATCATCATAACTCCAATCATCATACTTTTCACCATTATGAATTTGCCAAAATCATCATAATTATAATTTTCAAACTCTACAACTGTTATACTTTGCTTGATATCGACGCTTTTTGCATATTTTCGGGGTTTCTTATTTTTAGTCCCTTTTACGTAATGAATAGATGATATTATTATTGTTATTATCATAATAATCATCAGTATTGTCATTATTATGCTCAATATTGTCATCAATAATGCAAATATCATATCAAAATTATCCTATCATATTTTCGACTGTTCTCTGAAAAAGTCTACATTTAGCAAGATTTTGCCAGGCTTCTTACTTTTCGGAGCTTCTAACTTTTAGCCCCTATCATTATTACTAACATTATTATCATATTATCAAAATTATGATAATTATAATAATCATTGCCATGATTTTTGTAATGTCTCCTCATTATTATTATGGTTATAATAATAATTATTATAATTATAATGATTATTATAATGATAATGATAATTATAATGATGATAATTATAATTATAATGATAAATGATAAGGATAATACTGATAATGATAATGATTATAATGGTAATAATAATGATTATGATGATTATAACAATGATAATAGTGGTCAAAATATTAATAACAGTTAGAAAAAAATAATAACCGTGATATTATTGTTATCATTAGTATTTTTGTTTTGACAATTATGAGAACATTGGTTATGACTGTTAATATGCAATTATCAAACTTATCTTTATTATTATGATTTCATTATCATAATTATAATTGTCATTATCACCATTATCATGATTATTGTCGTCATTAAATCAGTTATCATTTTAACATTAGCTTATTATTGCCAAATCATCATAATTATCATCTCAAATCTGACTGTGGGCTTTTCGAAAGTTCTCTGAAAAGCCGTCATTTCGCAAGATTTTGCTGTTTTTTCGAGCTTTCGTGGTTTCTTAATGTTTCCCGTTTTTCCTCTATAAATCGATGCTGTTAGTGCTATTATAATCGTTATAAGCATGGTTAATATTTTTATTCTCATCATTATTATCATTTTCATCATTAAAGTCAATATCAATTATGATAATAATTATTATTACTTATTTGATTATTACCAATTTTGATAAGTCAGAAGAACTCATCTTCCCTGCGTGTAGTAAGCAAGTTTGATTGGTCAATGCATATATGACTCGCTGTGGGGATCAGTAAAACAGAAGAGTTGCTGCGCTTAACTGTGTTTTGAGGAGGATTCACATGGCAATTCAGGGTTGTTTACATTTCAGATATAAAACTTTGCCGTTAGATGGCGTACATAAACGAAAACATACTCTTACATGGGTAACTTAACAAAATATAGTTTCACCTTCGTTTAGATATGAGGTATATGGTAGGCACACGAAATAAAAGTATCTTTATACTAATAACCATTTTTGATTATCCCAACGGTGTGTTGGAATAATCAAAGATGTTTCTTATTTAAAGACGGGTATGTGATCTGAGAATTTATCCCGATACACTTAAAAACTTTCAACTTCTTCTTGTTTACAGGTTTTGTAAATATATCAGCTGGATTCTGCTTCTGCTCTAATGAAATGGTACCGAATATCAATGTCTTTGATCTTTGCCGATTTACTGGATTTCTGGCAAGATTAATAGCGCCTTGGTTATCAACTCCTAAGTCTACAATTTTTAACTTAAATCCTAATAGATCAGACACAATTTGTTTTGGGAAACTTTGCTTCCTGAATGGTGTATGTAAGGCCATGTACTCTGCTTCACAAGATGAAAATTGAACTGGTTCATTTGTTTTTCTAAATGTAAGACCATATGTCATGGTACCTTTCAAGTACTTAAGTACATGCTTAGCAGAATTTAATTGAGCTTTTGTGGGTTTTGACATATTGTGAAAGTTTTGTAACCACATAGCACAAGTCTGGTCCAGTACCTGACATAACATAAATGAGACTACCGACTATTTCTCTGTAAAGAATTGCATTAATTAACTCATTAGATTCTACTGTAGAGGTGTTTATAATAATTGGATCACATGGTTATATTTCTTACATAACAATCTGACATCTTGAATCTATCAAAAAAAAAAAAAAAAAAAAAAATACATATTTGGTTTTGATTCACTTCAATGTAATTTTTACCTGTAACAAATGACATTCCAAGAAACCAGTTTAGTTTACCTAAATCATTCATTCTATTTTTTTTGGACAAAGAAACTTCTTACATTTGTTCATCAGGGACTTATTATTGCTGGCAATAATTAAGCCATCCACCCATAAGAACACAACAATATCACTGTACCTATCATGCTTTAGATACAGACAATGATCATCACTCTGTGATTGCTTGAATCCTTCTGAAATATTCCTCATGCTACCACTTTGTTTCAGATCATAAAGTGACTTTTTCAGTTTACATTACAAAACATTTCTATCACTATCCTTTTCCTCATAACCTTCAGGTTGTTCTACATAAATTTCATGATCAATATCAGCATTCAAATAAGCTGTTTTAACACTCATTTGGTGTATTACCATATTTTTCTGTACATCCACATTCAATAAAGCACGAAGTGTAGACATTCTTGCTGTTGGTGCAAAAGTCTCTCCATAGTTCGATGTCTTTTAACTGTGAATATCCTTTGGCGACGTGCCTTGCTTTGTATTTTTCTTTGCTGTTTGGTCCAGGTTTTACTTGATAGACCCATCTTCCGCCTACTGCTGTATGCGACTCGGGCATTGTGGTAATGTCATAGGTGTTGTCTTTAGAATTGAAGATATCTCCTCATCCATTGCTTTCTTCCATTGGGGTCCCCTCTGGAGATGAAATAGCCTCTTGGTAGGTGGCTGGTAGTGGGTTATGTGACACTCGGTAGCAATGATGTATAAAGCTATTATGTGTCACACTGGAGATATTGTCCAATTCATCAGTAATGTAGTCATCTAATCCTAAGGGTTTCTGTCTTTCACGAGTTGGATATCTTCTTTCTTCATTTGTGTTATCTGGTGGCTTGTCTTGATTTTCTTGAAGTGATTTTTGCTGAAGTTTAATTTCCACCAAGATGTCATCTTCATCGAGATTTGCTCGTCCTTCAGTGGTTCAGCTACATTGGGTAAGTTTTCCATGAACTTAACATTTTTCTTTACTGTTTGCAATTCTGGGAAGTAAATCAAGTAGGCTGGACTCTGATGCTTGGCCGTCTTCCGGTAAGTATTTCTACCGGTCTTCTGAATTCTGGGATTGTAGCACCTATTCCTCGTGTAACAAGCAGCCTTCACAACATAACCCCACATATTTTTGGGTAATATGGACTCAATCAGTAATCATCGAGCCATGTCAAAAATTGGTTTGTGTGATCTCTCAACTGTTCCATTTTGATGTGGAGAGTAGGATGCAGAAAACTCTTTGTATAATATTTATTTTCTGTAAGGAGTGTTCTGATTTCGTTATTTGTAAATTCTATTCCATGGTCACATCTCAGGCTATTTATATTGCCATATGGTGCTGTTTCTGCACGATATCTCTTGATAGCATACACTGTATCACCCTTATTCTTAATGAGGTAGATTCTAAGAGCTGAGTAGTCATCTATGAAAGAGACACTGTACCTATAATCTCCTTTAGCTTCTGGATCAATAGGTCCTACTACATCACAGTGTACTATATCCATAGGTTATTTAGCCTTTTGTCAGACTTTCTATTTCTATACTGTGCCATCTTACCAAGGGCACATGTGGTACAGATAAATTTTTCTTTACTCAAAATGTGCATTCCATTGCTTCAAGTTTTTGCACATCAACCACATTGCAGTGTCTTAGGATTTTATGCCATTTCTCTAGGGTGTGCTTTGCTTTAGTTTCTCCATTCGAGAGTTTGTGTGTAGGTTACCTCTACGTAAGTAGAACGATTTGTTTTTCTCTGTAATATCGAATATCCTGCCATCCTTGGTAGTTAGTGAGCTGCCATTAGGTGAAAAAGTAATGTTGTGTCCACTCTTAATGACTTTCCATACTGACATGATTTCGTGCTTAAATCCTGGTATGTATAATGCACCTTTTAACAAAATACTTCTTGAGTTGCCGTCTCGATCTTGGATAAAGTCCTTGACATCACCAACTCCCTGTACCGTTCCTTGCTGCCTTTGGCCATTTGCCAGCTCTATGTAATGGTTTTGTTTTTAAAAGACCCTTGAAATCTCACAAATTTTGGTTCATCTATCTCTATGTGTGAAGTGCAACTACTTTCAG
Organism: Penaeus monodon; assembly: GCF_015228065.2. NCBI lineage: Eukaryota > Metazoa > Arthropoda > Malacostraca > Decapoda > Penaeidae > Penaeus > Penaeus monodon. The sequence goes on from NC_051411.1 coordinate 21,088,550, forward strand.
TCATGAGTAAATTTTTTTCTGCTTCTAAGCTTGATATATTCTGTTTTCCAATATCACACAACTGAGGTCCCTCCAACCGTGATGAGTGTGTTACATGGAGAGAGTATTCATAATTTTGGTCTTCGCTTGTGTCATTTGCAGAATTTACTGAGTTATTACTCTTCCTGGGGTTCTTTATTCTACATTCACTAGTGTTGTGACTTCTTGACTGATAAAATTCACACCATTTCTTATTATTCTGAGGTTTGTTTACTCTTTTAAACTCACTACCTTTATAGCATTTTGATGCAAAATGGCCTGGTTCCCCACACCAAAAGTATCTCTTCTGTTTAACTGTACTATTGCCATGGGCAACCATTACTCTGTCCGTATCAGAATTTTCTCTGAGGTGATCTTCATCACTCAATAAGGCTGTCTTTATCCTATGAAATCATATAGAGGGTCGCGCTAATTAGCCACATCTACAAAATTCTTGTACTTCGGTAGAAGTCCTTTCAGTGTACTTGTCACCAAAAGACTATCACTAACACTCTCACCTGATTCTCTTAGTGCTGCTACTATCTCTTCCATGGACGATTGATATTCTGTAATACTGCCATCTTCCAGTCTTTTGTTATGAATGACCCCCATTAAGCATACAACCTTGTGGTTTGTTTCTCTCATGTAATACTTTCGTAGGACTGCCAAAGCTTTCACACCGTCTCCTCTTGCTTCACGTTTTAACATGCCAAGTGACGTTTTGTCAAGATAACCTGTTAGATAACTGTAGATTGTCCCTTTGGCATCTTACAGATTATAACCTTCTGGACGTTCTGAAGCATACTTATCAAATGCGAGATGTAGTTTCATAACATACAAACCGCCATGGAAATGTTATTCCCACGATTCATACTGCATTACCATCAAATTGCTTAAATCTGGGCCCATATCCTGTTGACATGTCAGGACTCGTCCTTCCCTGCGTGTAATAAGCAAGTTTGACTGGTCAGTGCATATAAACTTGTTTGTGGGATCAGTAAATCACAGTTGCTGCGCTTAACTCTATGTATTGAGGAGGATCCACGTGGCACTGCAGAGGATTATTTACATTTCAGATATAAAACCTTGCCGTAGATGGCGTTATAAACGAAAACATACTCTTACATATGTAACTTAACAAATTAGAATTTCACCTTAGTTTAGGTATGAAGTATATCGCAGGCACATGAAATAAAAGTATCCTTGTACTAATAAAAATCTTTGATTATTCCAACAGTAATGTAAACAACCCTCTGTAGTGCCACGTGTATCCCCATCAATAAGCACAGCAACTGTGTTTTACTGATCCCCACAACGAGTCATATATGCATTGACCAGTCAAACTTGCTTAATACACGCAGGGAAGATGATTATTAACTTAATATTTGCCAAAATCATCAAAATTATCACCTAAAGTCGAAAAATGGGCTTTTCAACTATTCTATGAAAAATCTTTTTACATTAGAAATCAACTCTAATAATATCATTATCATTTCATATATCATTATCATTATTTTCATCATTATCATTATAATTATAGCAGTCGAATAGTTAATGTCATTATTATGATGATCTTCCTCATTATTAAAGTTTTTCTAATGATTATAATGATAATAATTATGATTATAAGAATAACGATAATGATAAAAATACCAATAATTATAATGATTAGAATTGTGATAATAATGACAATAGAAAAGTAAAAGTTATAATAATAATAATAATAATAATGATAATAATAATGATGATGATGATGTCATGATGATGTCATTGTTATTGATTAATTACTATTATAAAAATATGAGAATATTGAATATTATTGCTATTATGCCAGTTATGAAAGTTATCGGTAATATTTCATAATTATTATCATTGTTGTCATTATCATCATTATTATTATCATTAGTGACATTTATCATAGGCATTATTTTTTTTTTAATCTAATCATCATAATTATCATGATTAATTTACTCATTGCCGAAATCATCATGATTATCATATTATTATTGTTATTTTTATTTTCAGCATTATGAAAATTCTGAGAATATTGATTATTATCATTCCCGTTCCTGTGAATATGATTGTTAATATTATTATTGCATCACTATTATTACTGTCATTATCACAATTAACATAATTATTGTCATCATTATTCCAGTTATTGTAAATATATTTATTATTAGCTTGATTATTGCTTAAATCATAATTACCATTTAAATCGGTAATGGACTTTTTCGACTGTTTTTTTCGGCTGTACTTTAGAAACATTTAACATTATAATTATCATCATTATTGCAGTTGTAATAATTACTGTTTTCATTATTGTAATATATCATTATTTTTTTATAATGATAAAAAAAATAATCAAAATAATAATATTTAGAAAGATTATACTACTACCATTGATGATGATAATAATGATTATATAATAATAATGATTATGATGATAATAATAATAATGATAATAATAATAATAATAATAATAATAATAATAATAATGAAAATTATGAGAATAGTGGATGTTATTGCTATCATTCCCATTATTATCACAATTATTATTGGTATTATTATTTCATCATTATTATCATTATAGTCTTCATAATCAAATTATCAAACTTATTATCATTATTATTATAATTTTGAAAATTGGGAAAATATTGGTTATTATTGCTATTATTCATATTATCAAAATTATCATTATTATAATTCATCATTTGTATCATCATTATTGTCATTAGTGACATTCATCATTTTTATATTGATAATAACTATGGTACTAGGTAATATTCTCAATAATAATGATAACAATAGTAATAACAACAATAATGATAACTGTAGTATCATTGTTAATATATCAGTACAATAATTAATATCATTTTGTTTTATTATTGCCATTACTATTACTATTATCATTATCATTATTGTTACTATTATCATTATTTTTATTGTTACTGTTATCACTATTATTATTGTTTCTATCTTTCTATCTTTCTTTTTTCATCATCATCATCATTATTATTGTTCTATCATAATCATCGTAATCGTTATTATTATTATTATAATATTATTATTATATTATTATCATTAGATATTTATCATTAATATTATCGTTATTGTCATAATTGAAAATTATCACAATTATCATTATTATCACAAATAAAGTTATTGCCCAAATCATTATTACTAACCTTTTTAATCCAAAATGTGTTTTTTGTGTTTTCTCAGAAAATTCTTTTGCTATATTTTTTCCGTTTTTTATTGATATTATCCTCATTATCATCATTCATAATAACAACGATGCAAATTATATTAATATTGATGATAAGAATGATAGGGGAGAGCGGGGCAGGTTGGAACATTTTTCTCAAAAAGTCAAATTTGCTTAATCTAACTGTATTTATTTGTTATCTCTATGCTCCTTAAATACCTACATATATGGGCTACAAATTTATCACAAAAGTTCAATACAGAAACTGCACAGTACTGAGATGAAAATATTTTTGTGATCCCAGTCAAATGGTGGCGGGGCAGGTGGAAACATAAAACGTCGCGGGTTAGGACACACTTGTAAAAGGGAAGCATTCATGAATTCTGTTGGCATTGGATCTTTTACTAATCCCTTTGCTTTTTCGAGTGTCTTACATGCAAAGGAATCACTATGGTTGAAACAAATTTGGTCCTGTTGACAGCGCCTGGTACCGCCCGTGCTACATGGCTTTGGCAGAATGAAAATGACATCTTCCCTTTCATGTGTGAAGAGTTCAGCATCCTCAGGCATTGAGAATGTATAGCACTTAGAGCTGTCTTTCAGAGGAAGACGTTTCATGATCTTTGATGTTATTGCATCATCATCATTGATGTCCAACATTAGTCCAACATGGTAGTGTTACCAGCGAATCGTATGAGGATGTAATCTCCAACCTTAGCTTCCGTAGAATTTCCAAGCATCTGGTCTGCATTGCTGTCACAGTCAGAATGTTCTTCCTCATCAGATGTCATGTCTGGCATGGTGTTGTCCTCGCTGCTTGTCTCCGATTCCTCCTCAGTGACTTTAACTAAGCGCCTAGCTGCCTTTGTGTTCTTTTTGCCAGTTTTTGTATTCTTTGACTTTCTCTTTGCTACCTCCTCTGCAATCTCCATCCATACTCTTCTAGTCTCACTTTGACAACTTCATTTTCTGGCTCTGTTTGACTGTTCCTATTTTTCAAACAGTATCTGCGGAGGGTTACATGAGGAATATTGAAATCTTTTGCCACAGCACGACATGGCCTTTTTGCTATAAGAACTTCATGAACTGCACGCTCCATCACATCTTTAGGGGTATTCCCACGGTTTGTTTTTTCTCTTGTAATTGCGCATCTTTCTCTGTAAGGACAAAAGGGCAGTCCTGGTGATTCTGGATTCAAGAAAGCCTAAATCTTTTAAAAAAGGTTTAGTAAGAAGTCATCAGATTGTCAATAATATTATTTGCTTTGGTTCCAACCTGCCCCAGACACATTCTTAGCCAGTGCATGGAATATTCACGTCATCCAATAAAATTCATGTGATCTTTTGTGTCTCATTAGATATGTTAAATCAATAAACTGGTAAAAGGGGTTTAATTTTACCTCTTGCTATTACTGTAAAAAATGTACATTTGCAACTCGCAAAAATTTTATTCAAAAATGCAAAAATCAAACAAACCTTTCTCGAAATTGTGTTGCTTCCTGAACGATGGTGAATTCAATATGGTGGATGGATCGTATGAGAGACTATTACATAATGGCAGCACCGTCTCCAGCAGCGTCCTTGGATTCGCAAAAAAATGCAATGTTTCAACCTGCCCCGCTCTCCCCCAATGCTAATAGTAATAATAATGAAAATAATGATAACAATAATGATTATAATAATGATAACGATATCGTTAATGATAATAATATTGTTATCATTATTGTTATCGTTACTGTTTTTATCATTGCCATTATTATTACTGTGACAATGATCAGAATACTGTTTTATCAGAGTTATCATTATTATCATTGTCAAAATTATCTTTATGATTGATATTATTAATTGAATTATCATCATTAACATCATTATTAACTTAATTATTGCCAAAATCATTATTATTGTCATTCTTAATTAAACCATGGCCTTTTCGAGCGTTTTCCAAGAAGTCTTTATTTCGCCAAATTTTCGCGTTTCTTACAATTTTATTACTCTTATAATTATTATTATTATCCAAATTTTCCTCATTATTATCATTATTGTTAATGCAATTAGAAGGATGATTGTAGAAATTATTACTGTAATTTTCATCATTATCTGAGTGTCCATTTTGATAATAAGAATGGCATAAATCATAGTAATAATAATAATAATAATAACAACAATGATTATATTAAGGATAATGATATTCTTATCATTGTTATTATTATTACTATCAATCTTATCATTATTATCATTATTATTATTATTATCATTGTGGTAGTTATTAGGATACTGGTTATTAAAGCTGTTCCTCTCTTTATGAAGATAATAATTATATGATTTTATCAATATTATAATCATTATGACAATTGCCATCATAATTTGCATTCTCTCTTCATTATAACTATTATTATCATTATCATTTTATAATTCAAGTTATAATGATGATTGTAGCAATAATTATTATTATCGCTATTTTTATACTGATAATGACAATTGCTCTAATCATGAAAATAAAATAATATTGATAATAATAATAATAAAACCACTAATGATAACACCAATAACAATAATGATGATAATAATAATGATAAGGCTATCATTATTATTTCAAATGATATTATTATCATTATTATTATCGTTACTAACACAATTATTAGAATATTGGTTATTATTGTTCTTTTCCACTTTTTATCAAAATGGTCATTATTACTATTACGTTATTATAATTCTCATTATAATAATTTTCATCATTATCGTAATTATTACCATCATTGGTATCAGTCTTAATTGTCTTGCTCAATCGAGTTTCGTTTTAGTGAGTTTTGTTTCTTTTTTTTTTTTTTTTATCACAAATGGATACTAATATTGCCATCATTATCATCATAATTACCATAAATCATCACTTAAATATTGCCAAAATATAGTTATTGCCATTTATATTTCGCTTGGTTTTGCATTTCCTCCATGTTGTGGGTTTCTTAAATTTAGCTTATTTTCATCATAAATTGATATTCTTATCATCATCAGAATCATTATTATATCATTATCATCGTTGTCATTATTATTGCAGGATTTGCAGTAATTTTCATCATAATCGCCAATGAAAATAACAATGGTAGTAATCCCAATAGTAATAATAATATTACTAATAATGATAATGATAATCGTATTATTTTTTCATTATTTTACTATGACATTAGAATACTAACTGTTATTACTATTCTATTGTTTCATGAAAATTATCCTTATTACCATTACAATTTTATCATAATTATCCTTATCCTCATTATTGTCATAATCATCACCATAAATGTAATCATAAATCGAATTTTCATTATTATTTTCGTTATTAACATATTGCCAAAAATATCATTATTGTCCTTTTTAATCGAAAAGTCGTTTTTTTAGGGTGCTCTGAAATTTCTATAGAGTCACTATCCTCATTATCATCATTTATGTTAATTTCATTGAAGTTATAATGATTACGGTAGTAAGTATTACTGTAATTTTCGTCATTATCGCTATTTTTATATTGATATCAATGATACTAATAAAAAAAATAAAATTGATTTGAATACTAATTGCCATGGTTCCTATTGGTATTGGTATTATTATTATTTCATCATAATCATTATCATAATTATCAGTATTATAGTTATAATTATCATTGTTATTCCAGTTCTTATCATTGTTGTTATTATTAACTTAATTATTGTCCTATTTAATCGAAAAATGGTCTTTCTCGGGTTTTCTGTAAAAAGGTTATATATCGTTAGATTTTATTTATTCGTTAGATTATCGTTTTATTCGACTTAGCAGAGTTTCTTACTTTTTGCCTCTCTTTCTTCGTAAGTGGATACTATTGTAGCGATATGCAAGCAAGATTAACCGTCGATCCTTGGTACAAAATCTAGCTGCCACCACCTGGATAATTCGTCCAGGAACGCAAGTTATTATGTTCTTAAAGGAGAAGGCATGTTGAAAGGTGTGAATGAAGCGATAGAAAGCAAGTGTATAGAAAATACCAAGGCTCAAGGGTCAACACTGGATGGAGTGCGTGTCGACCTGAAGTCGACAGAAATCAGATTTAAGGATTTGAACTCGTGCCCATTTCAGTTTAGATAATCCCATAGGTTATATGCCAAGATTCAAACCCGGGGCCTCCCTTCTTGTGTTCCCTTAAATTCTCCCTTATGCTTTACATTCTATACAAAGGCAGAGTCAGGCAGGAATACTGGCGTTTCCGAATTAACCCCTAAGGTTATTTAGACAAACTGGAGGGAATGTATGATGGAGTCTAAGAGTATTCAATACATTTTACAAAAAGTTTATTTCAATAAAACAAGTTGGAGCAAACAGTTAAAATACATTTAAACACTAAAATGCCAAAAATAATTAAGACATGAACATAAAAAAACACTGGTTACACAAAACACGAGATAAAAAAAAAAAAAAAAAAAAATTATATATATATATATATATATATATATATATATATATATATATATATTTATATATATATATATATATATATATATATTCGCAAAAAGAGAGCACATCACCCTAACAAGACTCAGAAAAAAAGTTTAAAATGCCACCTTACCGCTATAGCTCGTACTCCTACGACCAGGACCCCATCACGACTGCAGCCTCACGACCAAAAATGCTCTCCCCTCCCTGACCTGGCTGCCCCGGCACACATAGTAGAATGATAATAAGAGGGGAATCTCGGGTCAACCCAGGTGAAGGGGGCATTCCTCTCAAAAGAGGGCGGTGTCTTCCCCCTTTCCGAAAATAAGATTTTTACTTGTTTAAAAAGGCCAAGTTGTAAAACCTGCCATAAAAAGTGGTGTAGTTTAGCTAAAATGACATGATAAAAGAAAAAAAAAAACATACTATATAGCCCTAGACATAATCTGCCGATGAAATAGAAAACGTGAATAAAAATTATAATAAACTAATTAAAAACAAAAGAAAATATACATAAAAATAGCAAAGCCAATCATAAAAAATCTCTCGACCCCATCTGCCTGGACCCGTATAGTCATTGACGGCCACATGTTGCAAGCGGAAGGGGTAACTCTTCTATTCTATAGTTCCGTCTGATGGGTCGAGATTCACTACACTATAATTGCCATTATTATCATTATCATCACATTTATCATAATTGTCATTATTATCCTCAATATCCTTATCATCATTATACACAAAATTATTACCGAAATCATCATTAAAAATGTATTTTTCGAGTAATTTCCAAAAATTCTGTCTTCCGATAGATTTTCCCGTTTTTTCGACTTTGTTTCTTATACGTAGCCATTCTTATTATAATTTTTTTTTATAGAATCATCATCATTGTAATCACAATCATCATTATCATTATTGTCATACTACTATTGTTATCATTGTTATTAGCATAATTTTTATTATCATCATAATTATTATTCTCATTGTCACTATTTATTGAATTATTGCTGAAATTATCATTATTCTAATATTAGATCCATAAAAGGGCTTTTCCGGTAATGTAAAAAAAAAAAAAAAAAAAAAAAAAAAAAAAAAAAAAAAAAAAAAAAAAATAATAAAAAATAATAATAATAATAAATTAATAAAAAATAAATAAACATTTTATTGGAGGGTTTCTTAATATAGCCTTTTTCATCATAAGCGACTGCTATTTTTATTATTGTCACCATTATCATTAGCGTTATCATCATCATTAACATCATTATTAACATCATTGTTATCATTACTGTATGTGTAATTTTCATCATTATTGCTATTATTATATTGATAATAAAAATAGTACAGATGATATGATAATAATATTAATGATAATGATAATATTATTATCAATAATAATAATAATATTGTTATTATTATTGCTGTTATTATTATCATTATTATTGTAATTAACATTATTAATGTCATCATCCTTATTATTTTTTTTTCTATTATTTTATAACTACTACTACTACTTCTACTATGACAGTTACCAGAATCCTGTTTATTATTCCTATTATTCCATTTAAAATCATCATTATTTGAATTATCTTATAATAATTATTATGATCATTGGTGTCATTATTAATCCATTTATCATTAGTAGCCTAATCATTGCCAATATCATTATTTTTATCCATTTTTAATGGACAACAATATGGGATTTTTCGAGTACTCGCTTAAAGTCAGATTTGCCGTTTTTCGACTCTGTAGGGTTTCTTACTTTTTGCCTCTTTTTATCCACTTGTCAAAATCATCATTATTGTCAAATTTGATTTAAAAAAAATGGGAGTTCCGTTTTTTCCCCAAAAAAATCATTTCGCTAGATTTACTTTTACCCTTGGAAGAAAAACCCACAATACAAAAAATAAATTTATTGAAAATGAGACTACAGTTTCGAAATCCACCTGGATTCCATTCTCAGGTCTGAGGATGGAATTTCGAAACTGTAGTCTCATTTTCAATAAATGTAGTTTTTTGTATTGTGGGTTTTCTTCCAAAGTAGTTTTTTCCATTCATTCACTTTTACCCTTTTTCATTATAAACTTATTATTATCATAATCATCATTATTATCTTTATCCTCATAATTATCATATTTTTCATTGTTTTGCTCATTTTCCTCATTATAGTTATTATTATTGGAGTTATAAAGATGATTGTAATAATTACTGTAATTCTCATAATAATGATAATAAAGACCATAAGACTTGCAATAATAATGATGATGATAATTTTATTATCATTGTCATCATTATTATTGTTATTATTATTATTAGATATTTTTTGTTATCATTATCATTATTACCAATTTGACATTATTGGAATACTGATTACTATTGCCATTTTTCCACGTTGTATCATTTTTTTTATCATAATTGTCTTTATCATCATCATTGCCATAATATGTATCAAATTTATTATTTTTATTATTTGTTTATCATATTTTTTAATCATCATTATTGCCATAGTTGCTATTATTATCCAATTATCATCATGATTTAATTATTGCCAAAATGATTAATGGCATTTTTAGTTTGATTTTTTTTCTTTTCTTTTTTGTGTGTGTTCTCTTGAAATCTGTTTCGCTAGATTTTGACGTTTTTTACGACTTAAGATGATTTCTTAGTTTTTGCCTCTCTTTCAATATAGTGTTATCATTATCATCAGATTACCATAATAACCATAATTATCAATTACTATCCTCATTGTCATCATTATAGTAGTTTATAATGAAGATTATAGTAATCATTAATGTAATCTTCATCACTATCGCTATTTTCATGTTGATAATAACAATGGTACTAATTGTAGGTATAATGGTAATAATATTATTACTATTACTATTAAAATTACAGTTATTAGAATATCAGTTGCTTATACTATTATTCCACGTTTTTATAAAAAATTCTCATTAATATATATCATAATTATCATAATTATTATCTTTATCATTATCATCATAATTTTCATTATACTGAATTTTTCATCATTATTGCCGCCTTTATAATGATAAAAACTGTACCAATTACAGTAATAATAATGAAATTAATGTTAACAATGATAGTAATAACGATATTATCATTATTATGACAGCTATGAGAATACTGGTTGTTATTACTATGATTCCTCTTTTTATCAAACTTATCATCATTATTATTGTTTTATAGTATATTTTATGATTATCGTCGTCATTATTAGCATTATTGTTAAAACTGTTCAAAACTGTCATTACTTTTATCATCATAATTACCATCATTGTCACCATAATTATAATTATCTTCTTCTCTTCACTTATCATCATTATTCACATTTTAAATCGAAAAAATAGACTTTTCGAGCTTTTTCCGAAAAGTCTATAATTCACTCGGTTTTGTTTTCATACTTCATACTTTTATTTTTATTATTATCATTACCATCATAATTATCATTATCATCAAAATTATCATTATCATAATTATCATATGTATCATTATGATTATCATTATCATAATTATCTTCATTATCATCATAATTATCTTAATTATCATCATCATCATCATCATCATAATAATAATAAAATAACAATACCGATAATGATAACAATTATGAAAATGATAAAAATGATTATAATAATGATAATGATAAAAGTAACAAAAATGAAAATAATAACAATAGTCATAATGATTATAATGATAAATATAATTTATTATAATCAACATTATTATTATCATCATCATTATTATTATTATCATTATCAGCATTATCATTATCATTATCATCATCATTACAATTATTAGAATTCTGGTTGTCATTGATACTGTTCTAATTATAACAATTCTAATAATCAATATTATATCATAATTATCAATATTATCATTATTATCATCATTACTGTCATAACTATCTTTATTATTGTTCATCATGCAATTATCACCATTATTATCATTAACTTCATTATTACCAAAATACTCATTACTTTTTTCGACTTTGGAGGGTTTTTTACTGTTGTCTTTTTTATCCACTTTATCATCATTATCGTTATTATTATTGCATTGATGATGATGATTATAGTAATTATTATTGTAATTTTAGTCATCATAGCTAATTTTACAGTTATATTGACAGTGTTACTAATTATAGTAATTATAATAATAATAGTAATAATAATTATTATGATGATGATAATGATGATGATGATGATAATAATAAAAATAACAACAACAGCAGCAACAACAACAACAACAACAATAACAAAAAGATAATAATATTATCATTATTATTGCTATTATAATTATTATAACTGTAACAATGATTAGAATACTGGTTATTATTGCTATTATTCCACTTTTTAATCAAAACTATCATTATAATATATTTTTATCGTGATTATCATGATTATCATTACCTTTATTATTTTCATACTTATAATCATCATTATTATTAATAACTCAGTTATCGTCATTATTTGCAAATCATCATGATACATTCTTGTAATTTTTCATCGAAAAAATTTTTCAAGTCGTCTCTTTCATATTTTTTGCCTGTTTTTAACCATAAATGGATACTAATATTCAGTCTCAGAGCCATACATGCTCATCAGCTGGTGTTAACTCTACTATCGAAGGTTGAAGTCAGCTGGAGATGGCTATGGCTACCCCCTAGAGATGATGACCATCGCCATGGCCCGACCAGTTGTAGGTGTACCCACCCATACTACTCATACCACCGCTAGGTCTTCTTACCTCTGAGAGGGCAGCCACCTCAACACCTAACCGCTTCAGTTGCCTCAATAACAGGGTAACCGCTCATCATGCCAAAGACTGGATATTCCAAGCTCCTACATGGACAATTTGCCTGAGGTTAAGCCTGGGGCTGTCATTCTGGGTAGATGCCACCTCTGCCACCCTTTATTAAATTGGGTGGCTGGCTGTGGGGCCCAACACCCACCTGTGGGGTTCCCTTGTGCTATGCCCCACAGGCCTCACAATGGGTTGGCAGCTACCAGAACGCAGATGGGTTGAGTAACTCCCGTTCCTATCCTGTGCCCCAGCAGTCGCCCTTCCAACGGGACCCACAACCTGCCTCATTATGTACATATATTTATATATATATATATATATATATATATATATATATATATATATATATATATATATATATGTAAAGTATGTAACACACATATACATATATTATTTGCTTGTGAGAAGAACTAATCAGGTGGTACCTGATCTCCCAATGACAGTGTTAATTTGCAGGTATTGTAAGGTATACTCCTAGCTTAAGGCCAGGTACTAGTCTGTAAGGAGGAGCCTGAAATCAAATCTCCCGTGAGGCAGGAGAGGCTTAGGGACCAGGTGAGGAATAAAGTCAAGCTTTTTGCTGTGGCTTTGCGTACATGTCGTGTTGCTGTCACAGCGTATGTGACATAACATATTCTGCCAATTAATCAGTCATATTTCCCATATTCAGAACTTAATGTCTATTCAATATATATATGTATTTTTCAGGTATTCTATTCTTTATAAATCACATTACGGGTTTGGAAATTGGCTGCATTGTTGTCTAGCGGTGTTTGTCAACTCTCCACACGGCGGACTCAAGCAAGCGTCCGTTGAATTATGTAAAAAATTTTTTTTTTTTTTCATTATTGTGTTCTGCATGTGTAATATATTTTTTTCATTTGCCATCACTGTTTTAAGATTGATTTTACTACTTTATAACTTGGTATGATTTATTCTGAATAAATTACTCGAAACCTGAAATGTACAAAACACTTTTGGCGGGAAAATCTCTCTGGATGGTCAACGCGTAATCAGCCACTAATTACCGCTGCAATTATGTCGAAGAAGCAGAGGAACGCGAGAATATATGACAGCGACCGTGAATTCTGAGAGATTCTGAAGATTCTGACGAATTTGATGTAGATGATCCTGATGAAATAAATATAGGTAAGCGATAGTGGGATGGAAGGAACACTAGCACAGAATTTGATCATGATAAATTTATCATATTAGATTTGTATATCCAAAATGAAGTAATTAGAGATTACATATCGCATGACCTTGAATGTAATACAATCTATTATATAGGAATTATTCAGTATATTCTAACCTATTGCTACGCCAGTGGGTCTTTGTCTCTGTGCGAAACATGTGTTAACATGAAAAGGATGACCTGGGCATGTGTTAACATGAAGGGACCTAGGCAAACATGACGCAACTGGCTGTGAGCAGAGGAACAAGCCAAGAGACGCAGTTGGGTGCTGCTCCTGTGAAGACCTCGTGTGTGCCCTTGTGACTTGATATACTTTGTGCTGCCCTGTTATAAGCTGTATCATGCAGTGTGACATGCTGGATTCCCCCTGTATTGTGCCTATAGAAAAGTGTACGGGTAAATAACTTGTGTAAATAAAGGAAAGACTGTCATTTTGTGTTTATTTCGTGCCCTGCCTCCCCACTTGGCGTTTCCCCTCGTGGTGTTCTGGGACTATGACTGAGGCAGGCACGAGTGAGGGGAAGCCGAACCAGATGGACCTGATCACTGCCATACTGGCCGGTATGAGGGAGGAAATGGCACAAAGGGCAGAAGAGCAGGCACAGAGGGCACATGAGCAGACGCACCATCTCGTCGAGATGCAGGCAAGGAAGGCAGAGGAACAGTTCTGCCGACTTGTTGAGGTGCTACAGAGCAATCTTGCATCTGTGAAGATGGAAACTCAGCAGTACACCGACAAGGCCTGCAACAGCGTGAAGAGTGAACTGATGGAGGAGGTGCAGACTCTGAAGGGCGAGGTTCAGGGCCTGAGGGAGGAAGTGAAGGAGGAAAGGCGGCATCACGAGGTAGTAACGTTGCAAGCAGAGAAGGCAGACGAGGTTCTGGCAACAGATGCCAGAGTGTCAGATTTACTGGGGTCTGCCTGGGGTCCGTGGCAGGAAACCCCCGGGCCTCGCAGCATCGTGTCGGAGCCAGTGGTCGCTGCAGAAGGCTGGGGACCCATCGGAACCGCTCCCTTGGGTATAGGTGGCGGCAAACTCGGACCCGGTCAACCCGCCTCGTTGCCTCCCTCACCCCCTTCCTCCCCCCCCGGGCGTGTTAGTTCACGGCACGCGTTCTCCACCCTGCAGCCCCTCGGCCTCCAGACATTCTGTGAGGCTAAGCCAGCTGAGTACGACGGGAAGGTGGCCTGGGAGGCATATGTCGCCCAATTTGAAATGCTGGCATCTGCCCAGGGCTGGAGCCAGGAAGAGAAGGCCCTGCAGCTGGTAACAGCACTAAGGGGCCCCGCGGTGGAAGTGTTGGGGCATCTGCCGCCATCCCAACATGCCTCTTACACCAGCGTGGCGGAGGCTTTGAAACGCCGTTTCGGGCACCACCACCAGGCCGAGGTATATTGGGCCCACTTGAAGAAGCGGACTCGTAAGCGTGGCGAGACACTGTCCCAGCTGGCGCAGGATGTGGAGGCGCTGGTAAGGAGGTCGTACCCTGCGGCTGCGGAAGAGATGATTGTGGTCCTGGCCCGCGATTTCTTTGTTGATGCTTTGCAGGACCAGCAGCTGCAAATCTACGTTAAGCAGGCACACCCTGAGGACTTGCAGGTGGCGCTGGCGAGGGCCTTGGAATTCGAGGCCTTCCTGAAGGCAACCAGTGGTCTAGGGCCTGCTGCTCAGCCCCGCCATGACCTCTGGGGCGGAAGGCTAAAGTGGAGAAGGTAGTATTGAGGAAGGTGAGCCCTAGCACTTTCCAAGGCTTGTGTTGGGGCTGCGGTGAGGAAGGGCACAGACGTAGTCGGTGTCGGAGAGAGCGGAGAACACGACCTCTCAACTGGACGGATTCTGATGCCTTCCAGCAGTGCTGCAAGGACTGTGGCAGGTATGGTCACCATCTGAGTGCATGTTCTAAGGCTAAGGAAGTGGTACAGGCGGAAAACTCGGACAGGCTGGAGAAGGGGTCCGCAACCCAGCCGTCCTCGGTTCCCGGGCCCCGACTTGGGTAAGCTGCCGTCGAACCAGCACGATGCAGGTGGAGGACTCAGTAGATGGGAAGCCATGTTGCCTGACAGTGGACACTGGGGCTGAGAAGACTCTAGTGTGGCCTGATATGTTGGCCACTATGCGACTTCAAGATGCACCACAGAGACTGTGTGGTGTCACAGGGCATTGCGTGTAGCTCAAGGGGCCAGTGGAGGCTCGTATTGGCGTGGGCAGCACGGTGCAGCAGCTGCCGGTGTATGTGGCCGATCTGGACGAGCACTGCTTGCTGGGCCTTGACTACCTGACGCAGAGTAAGGCTTGTGTCGACCTTGGACGGAAGCTGGTGAGGGTGCACGGTGAAGATGTGCCCTTGCTTCCAGAGGTTGGCTGTGCAGAGATAGTTACGGCTGAGCGACTGCACCTTGCCCCCAGGACAGAGTCTAGAATCCAGTGTCGACTGTCAAGAGTGATACGTGGAGTAAAGGGCCTCGTGGAGCCCATCCAAAACCTGCAGCTGGCAGATGGCGTAGCGGTTGGGCGGAGCCTTGTTGGACCAGGGGAGGGGTTAGTTACAGTGTTGGTAGCTAACTTCTCCGATAAGGCCCAGAAGGTGCCAGCTGGTGCAAAGCTGGGCACTTGTGAGGAAGTGGAGCATCCAGAAGAGTCGTCGGGGAGCAAGGAGTTGGTTGGTGTGGGGCCGTTGCCTGACTTCCTCGAAAACGACCGTCTATTGTCCACGTGGACCGGCTGTGGCATTACCATGGGCCAGGAAGCTACTCCTGGGGCCATGGTGAAAAAGATGAAGTTAGCCCCAGTAGCGGCGTTGAGGACGTGGCAGACGCTGACCGAGATGAGGACGAGCATTTGGACGGTGAGGACGATGCAACAGACGTCAGTGGTGACCATGAGCCAGGTCTTGGGGCAGGAGATACCCCTCTGGGTGCTACTGCCAATCTACCGCCGCCCACACCTCCTCCAGAGCGACCCCAGCGAGAGCGAAGAAATCCGCGCTGGATGAAAGATTTTTGTGTTTCTGAGGACTGATTTTCAATTACAGTTACTTTTGTTTGAAAGAATTTTGTTTGTTCCTGAGGACTAATTTTATGTATTTTGTTTCATGTTTAGGTATGTCAGAGCAGACGGGTCGTCTGCTTGATAGGGGGGGATAATGCTACGCCAGTGGCTCTTTGTCTCTGTGTGAAACATGTGTTAACATGAAAAGGATGACCTGGGCATGTGTTAACATGAAGGGACCTGGGCAAACATGACGCAACTGGCTGTGAGCGGAGGAGCGGAGGAACAAGCCAAGAGAGCAGTTGGGTGCTGCTCCTGTGAAGACCTCATGTGTGCCCTTGTGACTTGATATACTTTGTGTTGCCCTGTTATAAGCTGTATCGTGCAGTGTGACATGCTGGATTCCCCCCGTATTGTGCCTATAGAAAAGTGTACGGGTAAATAACTTGTGTAAATAAAGGAAAGACTGTCATTTTGTGTTTATTTCGTGCCCTGCCTCCCCACTTGGCGTTTCCCCTGTGATGTTCTGGGACGCTGTGGTGCTCGGTGCCTCTTGGAGCTGTTAAGTGTTCACGCCGTCTGCCTAGCCTGCCTTGTGTTGGTGGCAGAGAGACGAGGCGGCCGGCGTAACACTATTATAGGCCAATACTTGAACACATGATACTGTGAAAATATTCACTTTCGCCCAGACATTCTGATTCCCCGATGCTAATGTTCCCAAGTACCGATGTGCTGCAGTGCCGATGTTCCCCGGAAATATAAAATCAACCCCAACATCCCTCGATATCTTTGGAAACGAATTGAAGATTACTTGATTTATTGATTCATTTCGGGTTTTTGGACGTTTTAGATACAGGTGAATATGCGTTGATTTATGGTTTGAGTGAATAATCAGTGGGCCATTTGCTCACTCTCTCTCTCAGGCACTCTTTCTCTCACTCTTACGCTCTCTCTCTCTCTCTAACTCTCACTCACTTTCCTCGAGGAGAGAGAGAGAGAAAGAAAAAGAGAAAGAGAGAGAGAGAGAAAGAAGAGTGGAGAAGAATAATTATACAGATGACCTAAACTTACTGTTCATAATACACACTGACTTGTGTGCACAAATCCAAAAAAAAAGTCAACACATGTTCTATCGCAGACATTTATATACAAATTATATAAAATTACCTGCATCAAACATATTGAAATTCCCATACATACGCATCAAGTGGTATCCATACAAATCCAGTTCTTATTTCCTTATCTAGCGCACATAGGAACCAGTGAGTATTTGCCCCTGGTTAACATACGAATCGGGGAATATAGGTGCCAGGAAACTTTGGTACCTTATAGATACCGGGATGCACCGGTACCTAATACGTTCTGGGGATCATCGGCACGGGGAACAAAGGGATCGCATCGTATTTAGGAACATAGGTACCGGGAAGTATCGCGGGAGTAACCCATATCACGCAAGCACATAGATTACACTTAATTTTACACGTTTTGTTATTGAAAATCTCTGAGAAACACAACCACTCTCATACACATACAAACAAATATATACATGCAAATACTCTCTGATAGCACAATCTCTAACTCACACATAAATGTTCTAATGCACAAATACACGTACTTTCGCACATAACTTCAAAATACACACACCCGTTTTGACACACACAAAACACACAAGCGCTCTAATAAGCATATGCAAATATTTTAATGTTTGTATTTACAAATGCTTTCTACTTTCTACCTAACATTCTCTTGTTCTCACGCATCAACACACATTTCGTTTTGCCTTTCATATACATACATATGCATTTCCTTTCATGAATAACTGTCGATCTTCCTATTTATAGAAAGTGACGAAAAA
>NC_051411.1:21122081-21123579 GCF_015228065.2 Penaeus monodon
GTCTTCGCGCGTGTGCGTTCATGTACATGCTTGAAAGAGAAACGGAATCAGAAAACGTTTGTGCAAAAGCGTTTTTGTTACAACGAAAAACTACCTGATAAATCCATTGCCAGTATACATTTTCATATTTATAAATAAAACAAAGATCACGCCCGATCACAGATCTCTGACTTCTATCATCATGACACAACATTAAGAACAATTCCTATCAGAAAAGGGTGAGTGCGGGAGAGGGTGACGTTGATAATTTATCAGCAGGTAAAGCAATAAACGCCATACTTCACTAGCATTCTAACTAGCGCTCTTCCTTCTCTGATATGATATTGATGAAAATAACAATTAATAAAAAGAAAAAATAAATAAAAGATATAAAAGCAATATTAACACTTAAAGCAACGTATAGAGGTATGATGGCGGGTCACCCTAAGGTTGTCGAGCTGTGATTCGAATTGGTAACACTAGTGCACTCAAGTAACACAAATGAAGCACTGTTATTAAAAAACAATACTAAAAAGTCTACTCAAACTTTGTCATTTATATTTCGATATTTAAATTGAAAAAGTACATGGAGAAACAGATATTCGCTGTCTTTATTTGGTAATCGAATGTTAATGCCCTCACTCTGCTGTACTGCTTGCAGCTTACACTCGCTAAAAGATCAATGTTTCCATAGAATTTAATAACAATAATAATGCAATATAGTAAAACCAGATGAATAAATACATGATAAAATCGTCGGTTTATTTGTTCTCCCTTGTTCCTTCATGAAGTATCTGTGTTACATATATAATCAAGTTATATGTAATTTTGTCCTAATGAGTGCTGTTAACTTGTATGTGTGTGTGTGTGTGTGTGTGTGTGTGTGTGTGTGTGTGTGTGTGTGTGTGTGTGTGTGTGTGTGTGTGTGTGTGTGTGTGTCTGTGTCTGTGTGTGTGCGTACGTGCGTGCGTGCGTGCGTGCGTTCGTGCGCGTGTGTGTGTAAATGGACAAAAAATGTTTAGGTGAAATGGAAATCGCCTTGTAATTGTCATGGAAACGGAAAAGGAAATAAAGGCAAAAGACATTAATATATAATTACTTGCTATAGCATATTTTTTGAACATCATTATTACTTAAGAATATTAATTCTTCGCCGAGTATGAGCCGTAAGGAGAATGGTTGAGAGCGTCAACATTCGATGAAAAATTAAGACATGGAATGTCTGCTTTTTATATAATTGCTTTTTTATGTTTTTATTTTCAAATGTTTAGATTAGACAAAGTTTGCCTAGACCTTTTTTAACATTGTTTATTAACAAATGCACTACAATGTTGCAAAAAAATTCAATCATTTTCGGATCGCTAAGACTTTATTCGGCCATCTCTACTAAATGAACGCGAAATGCACTCCACCCACCTCTCTGACCTCCCCCCCCACCCACCCTCTCTCTCTCTCTCTCTCTCTCTCTCTCTCCTTTCTCCCCCCCCTCTCTCTCTTTCTCTCTCTCTCTCTCTCTCCC
>NC_051411.1:21123679-21133621 GCF_015228065.2 Penaeus monodon
CTGCATTGTTGTCTAGCGGTGTTGTCAACTCTCCACACGGCGGACTCAAGCAAGCGTCCCTTGAATTATGTAAAAAATTCTTTCTTTTTCATTATTGTGTTCTGCATGTGTAATATATTTTTTTTCATTTGCCATCACTGTTTTAAGATTGATTTTACTACTTTATAACTTGGTATGATTTATTCTGATAAATTACTCAAAACCTGAAATGTACAAAACACTTTTGGCGGGAAAATCTCTCCGATTGTCAACGCGTAATCAGCCACTAATTACCGCTGCAATTATGTCGAAGAGGCAGAGGAACGCGATAATATATGACAGCGACCTTGAATATCTGAGAAATTCTGAAGATTCTGACGAATTTGATGTAGATGATCCTGATAAATAAATATAGGTAAGCGATAGTGGGATGGAAGGAACACTAGCACAGAATTTGATCATGATAAATTTATCATATTAGATTTGTATATCCAAATGAAGTAATTAGAGATTACATATCGCATGACCTTGAATGTAATACAATCTAGTTATATAGGAATTATTCAGTATATTCTAACCTATTGCTACGCCAGTGGGTCCTTTGTCCTCTGTGCGAAACATGTGTTAACATGAAAAGGATGACCTGGGCATGTGTTAACATGAAGGGACCTAGGCAAACATGACGCAACTGCTGTGAGCGGAGGAACAAGCCAAGAGACGCAGTTGGGTGCTGCTCCTGTGAAGACCTCGTGTGTGCCCTTGTGACTTCATATACTTTGTGTTGCCCTGTTATAAGCTGTATCATGCAGTGTGACATCTGGATTTCCCCCTGTATTGTGCCTATAGAAAAGTGTACGGGTAAATAACTTGTGTAAATAAAGGAAAGACTGTCATCGTGTGTTTATTTCGTGCCCTGCCTCACCACTTGGCATTTCCCCTCGTGGTGTTCTGGGACTATGACTGAGGCAGGCACGAGTGAGGTGAAGCCGAGCCAGATGGACCTGATCACTGCCATACTGGCCGGTATGAGGGAGGAAATGACACAAAGGGCAGAAGAGCAGGCACAGAGGGCACACGAGCAGGCGCACCATCTCGTCGAGATGCAGGCAAGGAAGGCAGAGGAACAGTTCTGCCGACTTGTTGAGGTGCTACAGAGCAATCTTGCATCTGTGAAGATGGAAACTCAGCAGTACACCGACGAAGCCTGCAACAGCGTGAAGAGTGAACTGATGGAGGAGGTGCAGACTCTGAAGGGCGAGGTTCAGGGCCTGAGGGAGGAAGTGAAGGAGGAAAAGCGGCATCACGAGGTAGTAACGTTGCAAGCAGAGAAGGCAGACGAGGTTCTGGCAACAGATGTCAGAGTGTCAGATTTACTGGGGTCTGCCTGGGGTCCATGTCAGGAAACCCCCGGGCCTCGCAGCGTCGTGTCGGAGCCAGTGGTTGCTGCAGAAGGCTGGGGACCCATCGGAACCGCTCCCTTGGGTATAGGTGGCGGCAAACTCGGACCCGGTCAACCCGCCTCGTTGTCTCCCTCACCCCCTTCCTCCCCCCCGGCGTGTTAGTTCACGGCACGCGTTCTCCACCCTGCAGCCCCTCGGCCTCCAGACATTCTGTGAGGCATAAGCCAGCTGAGTACGACGGGAAGGTGGCCTGGGAGGCATATGTCGCCCAATTTGAAATGCTGGCATCTGCCCAGGGCTGGAGCCAGGAAGAGAAGGCCCTGCAGCTGGTAACAGCACCTAAGGGGCCCCGCGGTGGAAGTGTTGGGGCATCTGCCGCCATCCCAACATGCCTCTTACACCAGCGTGGCGAAGGCTTTGAAACGCCGTTTCGGGCACCACCACCAGGCCGAGGTATATTGGGCCCACTTAAAGAAGCGGACTCGTGAGCGTGGCGAGACACTGTCCCAGCTGGCGGAGGATGTGGAGGTGCTGGTAAGGAGGTTGTACCCTGCGGCTGCGGAAGAGATGATTGTGGTCCTGGCCCGCGATTTCTTTGTTGATGCTTTGCAGGACCAGCAGCTGCAAATCTACGTTAAGCAGGCACACCCTGAGGACCTGCAGGTGGCGCTGGCGAGGGCCTTGGAATTCAAGGCCTTCCTGAAGGCAACCAGTGGTCTAGGGCTTGCTGCTCAGCCCCGCCATGACCTCTGGGGGCGGAAGGCTAAAGTGGAGAAGGTAGCATTGAGGAAGGTGAGCCCTAGCACTTTCCAAGGCTTGTGTTGAGGCTGCGGTGAGGAAGGGCACAGACGTAGTCGGTGTCGGAGAGAGCGGAGAACACGACCTCTCAACTGGACAGATTCTGATGCCTTCCAGCAGTGCTGCAAGGACTGTGGCAGGTATGGTCACCATCCGAGTGCATGTTCTAAGGCTAAGAAAGTGGTACAGGCGGAAAACTCGGACAGGCTGGAGAAGGGGTCCGCAACCCAGTCGTCCTCGGTTCCCGGGCCCCGACTTGGGTAAGCTGCCGTCGAACCAGCACGATGCAGGTGGAGGGCTTAGTAGATGGGAAGCCATGCCGCCTGACAGTGGACACTGGGGCTGAGAAGACCCTAGTGTGGCCTGATATGTTGGCCACTATGTGACTTCAAGATGCACCACAGAGACTGTGTGGTGTCACAGGGCATTGCGTGCAGCTCAAGGGGCCAGTGGAGGCTCCGTATTGGCGTGGGCAGCACGGTGCAGCGGCTGCCGGTGTATGTGGCCGATCTGGACGAGCACTGCTTGCTGGGCCTTGACTACCTGACACAGAGTAAGGCGTGTGTCGACCTTGGACGGAAGCTGTTGAGGGTGCACGGTGAAGATGTGCCCTTGCTTCCAGAGGTTGGCTGTGCAGAGATAGTTACGGATGAGCGACTGCACCTTGCCCCCAGGACAGAGTCTAGAATCCGGTGTCGACTGTCAAGAGTGATACGTGGAGTAGAGGGCCTCGTGGAGCCCATCCAAAACCTGCAGCTGGCAGATGGCGTAGCAGTTGGGCGGAGCCTTGTTGGACCAGGGGAGGGGTTAGTTACAGTGTTGGTAGCTAACTTCTCCGATAAGGCCCAGAAGGTGCCAGCTGGTGCAAAGCTGGGCACTTGTGAGGAAGTGGAGCATCCAGAAGAGTCGTCGTGGAGCAAGGAGTTGGTTGGTGTGGGGCCGTTGCCTGACTTCCTCGAAAACGACCGTCTGTTGTCCACGTGGACCGGCTGTGGCGTTACCATGGGCCAGGAAGCTACTCCTGGGGCCATAGTGAAAAAGATGAAGTTAGCCCCAGTAGCGGCGTTGAGGACGTGGCAGACGCTGACCGAAATGAGGACGAGCATTTGGACGGTGAGGACGATGCAACAGACGTCAGTGGTGACCATGAGCCAGGTCTTGGGGCAGGAGATACCCCTCTGGGTGCCACTGCCAATCTACCGCCGCCCACACCTCCTCCAGAGCGACCCCAGCGAGAGCGAAGAAAGCCGCGCTGGATGAAAGATTTTTGTGTTTCTGAGAACTGATTTTCAATTACAGTTACTTTTGTTTGAAAGAATTTTGTTTGTTCCTGAGGACTAATTTTATGTAAATTTTCTGTATTTTGTTTCATGTTTAGGTATGTCAGAGCAGACGGGTCGTCTGCTTGATAGGGGGGGATAGTGCTATGCCAGTGGCTCTTTGTCTCTGTGCGAAACATGTGTTAACATGAAAAGGACGACCTGGGCATGTGTTAACATGAAGGGACCTGGGCAAACATGACGCAACTGGCTGTGAGCGGAGGAGCGGAGGAACAAGCCAAGAGACGCAGTTGGGTGCTGCTCCTGTGAAGACCTCGTGTGTGCCCTTGTGACCTGATATACTTTGTGTTGCCCTGTTATAAGCTGTATCGTGTAGTGTGACATGCTGGATTCCCCCCGTATTGTGCCTATAGAAAAGTGTACGGGTAAATAACTTGTGTAAATAAAGGAAAGACTGTCATTTTGTGTTTATTTCGTGCCCTGCCTCCCACTTGGCGTTTTCCCCTCGTGATGTTCTGGGACGCTGTGGTGCTCGGTGCCTCTTGGAGCTGTTTAAGTGTTCACGCCGTTCTGCCTAGCCTGCCTTGTGTTGGTGGCAGAGAGACGAGGCGGCCGGCGTAACACTATTATAGGCCAATACTTGAACACATGATACTGTGAAAATATTCACTTTCGCCCAGACATTCTGATTCCCGATGCTAATGTTCCCAAGTACCGATGTGCTGCAGTGCCGATGTTCCCCGGAAATATAAAATCAACCCCAACATCCCTTGATTTCTTTGGAAACGAATTGAAGATTTCTTGATTTATTGTTTCATTTCGTTTTTTGGACGTTTTAGATACAGTTGAATATGCGTTGATTTATAGTTTGAGTGAATAATCAGTGGGCCATTTGCTCACTCTCTCTCTCACTCTTACGCTCTCTCTCTCTCTCTAACTCTCACTCACTTTCCTCGAGGAGAGAGAGAGAGAAAGAAAAAGAGAAAGAGAGAGAGAGAGAGAAAGAAGGGTGGAGAAGAATAATTATACAGATGACCTAAACTTACTGTTCATAATACACACTGACTTGTGTGCACAAATCAAAAAAAGTCAACACATGTTCTATCGCAGACATTTATATACAAATTATATAAAATTACCTGCATCAAACATATTGAAATTCTCATACATACGCATCAAGTGGTATCCATACAAATCCAGTTCTTATTTCCTTATCTAGCGCACATAGGAACCAGTGAGTTTTTGCCCCTGGTTAACATACGAATCGGGGAATATAGGTGCCAGGAAACTTTAGTACCTTATAGATACCGGGATGCACCGGTACCTAATACGTTCTGGGGATAATCTGCACGGGGAACAAAGGGATCGCATCGTATTTGGGAATATAGATACCGGGGTATCGCGGGAGTAACCCATATCACGCAAGCGCATAGATTACACTTAAATTCACACGTTTTGTTATTGAAAATCTGAGAAACACAACCACTCTCATACACATACAAACAAATATATACATGCAAATACTCTCTGATAGCACAATCTCTAACTCACACATAAATGTTCTAATGCACAAATGCACGTACTTTCGCACATAACTTCAAAATACACACACAGCTGTTATGACACACACAAAACACACAAGCGCTCTAATACGCATATACAAACATTTTAATGTTTGTATTTACAAATGCTTTCTACTTTCTACCTAACATTCTCTTGTTCTCACGCATCAACACACATTTCGTGTTGCCTTTCATATACATACATATGCATTTCCTTTCATGAATAACTGTCGATCTTCTTATTTATAGAAAGTGATGAAAAACTACATCCTGACACAGGTGCGTCACACCGAGATGATGGAGGTGAGCACGTTATTTAGCAGCCAGATGAATAGAGGTTTACCGAGTTCCGTCCTGTTCTCTTTCCCTTCGAAGAGGATAAGGATAAGTCCGATATGCGAAGCTTTGCCTCGCCCTGGCTATGCCATGAGGGGAGCCCGGCCTGTGTCGACTAATGCCGACTCGCTAACGTGTGTCAGCTGGTGCTGATTCGGCTGAACCTAGTCCTTACCCGCCGTGGTGCCAAGCCACAGCAGTAACCTCCGGGCGACAACTGCAACTTCTCGCACCTGGGCGGGGCGCGAACCGCCGACCACTCGGATGAGAGGCTGACACGTTACCACTGTACTAGCCCGGAAGCTTCGAAGACGATGCAGGGATCAGCAATACTTGCTCCGTCACTGAGGACTTCGAAGAGCTCGATTTTTTTCTCGTTTTTTTGATAATGCTCACATCGACGAAACTGTATAACAGTGAAATGAATATCATGAATATCTGATGAACAAGGAAGTCTACTCACCAAATTCTCGAATGTATCAGTGTAGACCAACAGATATAAATGAAATGCTAATATTCATATGCTTGTGGCCATGGCTCATGTAAAAAAAAAAAAAAAAAAAAAACAGGTTAAATGACTATTGGTCTACATACTTTCTCATATCAACACCAATGTTTGGAACAAGAATGAGTAGGGACAGATTTTTAGTCATTTTGCGCCACCTTCATTTCAGTGGCAATCAAAATGATGCACATCACAGATTATCAAAGATAGGAAGGGTAATGACATCACAATGGCATCAGGCACAAGTTTTCAACAAAATTAAATCCCTTCCAAGATTTGTGTATTGACGAAAGTCTGGTGCTGTGGAGAGGTAGACTTGCTTTCCGTCAGCATATACCTAATAAGCGCCACAGATTCGGCCTAAAATTATTTTTAGTCTGTGATGTTGAGACAGGTTTCATGTTGGATTTTATATTATACACTGGAGCACACACTGAGGCTCAGGTTGACTCAAAATTTAGTTTTGCTGGCTCGTTAGTCAACATTTTGATAGAACCAAACTTGAGCAAAGGACATAATCTTTTTAAAGATAGTTATTACGCCAGTCCAATTCTGATTGAACACTTACAGCAAAACAGTACAGGAGCTTGTGGCACAGTTCGACCAAATAGAAAAGGGATGCCTTGGTTCCCTGCAGTCAACCGGGGGGGAGTTAGTGCTAGCCACAAGAACAACATAATGTGCTTCAAGTGGTCTGTCAAACGAATGGTCCATATGTTAACATCAAGTCACGAGAACAAGATTTTTCAAACTGAAAAAAGAGATTACACTACAGAAAGCCAAAAAGGAACCAAAGCTGGGGTTTGACTATACCCAAAAATGCGTATGTTGACAAACCTGATATCTTTTGATTTGTTAGAACCCTCAAAAAATCAATAAAATGGTAAATATAATACATATAAAATTATTATATATATATATATATTATTATATATATAATTATTATATAATATTTTCCCTATTGGGGAAACAGGGCATGATTTAAACTCTATTACTTAGGGTAAAAACAGGTATTAGGCCCCCTTTCTTGAATTTAGCCACCCCAGTTGCTCTGTGCTTACCAGATTCGAAGCAAAAAATGAAGACCTCATTCTTTCGTTCAGGAAAAAAACCCTTTGCGACTTACAAACGACATTTCCCCAAATTTTTGTTAGGCAACCCCCAAAAACCCCAAAGACCACGGAGATTCACGTGTGTGCAAACACACAACGGGCACAGAGGAAGCCACTGGCAATGCGCTGTCTGGGGGGATTGACTTTGTCTGCATGAGTTTTTTCCGCGTATCTATTACGTGTGAAGTACTGATATGAAATTTTGGAGATGTGCTCTGTTGTATCATCTTATTTTTTGAAAACCCCATTTTCCTCCACCTCTCTTGATATTATTGCATGTTTTTGAAAGATTTGTTTATAACCGTACTTCCTTTCAATGATTTTTCCATCTCATTTATGAAATTATGGGTTTAAAATGTTTGGAATAAAATTTATATTTCATGCTACTAGGCTGTCATTTAGTACAAACCTTCAAGTGACTACTTTTGGGGTAGGGGGTCTTCCCTTAAAAAAAAAACAAAATACAAAAACAAAAAAAGTTATAATTTTCCCATCGTAAATGTGCACATTTCATATATTTGCACGTGTTATGTAAGTATTTGCATTTGTGAAATGTTGTGTTTCTGTTTTCATACACCCCACACACACACACACACACACAACACACCCACACACATATAATATATTTAATATATATATATATATATATATATATATATATAAAATACTTATATACTATATATTACATTTATTATATAAAATTATTATTTTATATATATATATATATATTATATATATTATACACACACAAATACACGCCACACTATACTAATTGTGTGGTTGTGTGTTGTGTGTCTGTGTTTGTATTATGTATATATGTATATATATATTTTAATATATATTTATATTATATATATATATATATTTTATATTATATATATGTGTGTGTTGTGTGTGTGTGTGTGTGTGTGTGTGTGTGTGTGTGTGTTGTGGCGTGTGTTGTGGTGTGTGCGTGTGTGTGTTGTGTGTGTTTCTTAGTACATATATAAACCATCCACTGTGTGGTGGGGTGTTTATTACACTGATATATATTTTTGTGTGTGTGTATAATAATAAGGCACTGTTTCACCCCTTGGGAGGCAAATAAAAAAATAATTTAGTTGATTCCCTTTTCTATATGTTATTCTTGTTTGGTGTAAAGGGGTGTCTTTTTGCTTCTAAATTTTTTTTTTTTTTTTTCCCTGTGCAAAGGATGGCCGGATTAGCATCCTCCGGGATGCAGGAATTGAGCGAGGTCAAAAGATTGCTAGACAGAAAGTACCACTGCACCACCACGTCTATCACGTCTTTTGGGGCCGGGAAGGAGTAGTGCTGGTGTCCACCTCCTACAAAAACACTTGCCGAGCTGGAAAAACGTTTTGTGCCCATGAGATCCACCCTCACCCTTGTTATTCTCCAGCCTTGTACCATGACTTTAAAAACCCCTCTCTGTCCATGAAATTTTTTTTTAAAGGGGAAAAATTTCCAAATGATGAGACACTGATTTCTGAAGTCACTTCTATATATTTTATAATTATATAATTAAAATATATTATATATATATATATAATTTTAAAGTGACTTCAGAAAACGTGTCTCATCATCTTGGAAAGTTTGCCCCTTTAAAAAAAAATTCATGGCAGAGAGAGGTTAAAGTCAAGGTACAAGGTCTGGAGAAAAACAAAGGGGGAGGGTGGGTCCCCATAGGCACAAAAAGCATTTCCCTCGGCAATGTGTGCCCTTTTAGGAGGTGGACACCAGCACTACTCCCCTTTCCGGTCCCAAAGACTGTGATTATGACGTGTGTGGTGCGGGTAGCTTCTCGTCTAGCAAACTTTCTGCCTGCGCTCAAATTTCCTGCACGCCGGGGGCTAATCCCGGCATTCCTTGCAAAACGGAAAAATTTTGAAACAAAACAGACAGCCCATTACACCAAAAAAAGAATAACATTATAGCAAATGGAATCAAATAAAATTTTTTATTTATTTGCCTCCAAGGTGTAACGTGCCTTATTATTTTCACACACCACAAAAATATATCATGTACATACACCACACACACCATTGGTATGTTTTATTATGTACAAAGCATCACACCACACCACACACCAACACACACACCACAACACACACACACACACCCCCACCACACAACCACCACACAACAACACACACATATTTTATAATATATATATATATATTATATATATATATATATATATATTAAATATATATACTTATACAAATACAAACACAGACACACCCCAACACACCCAACCCAATCTATTATTGTGGCGTGTATTTGTGTTGTATTATTATATATATTATTATATATTATTATTATTATATAATATATATTTTTTATTATAGTTATATATGATAATATAAATATATTATTATATATTTATTTAAAATAATATATTATGTGTGTGTGTGTGGTGTGTGTGTGTGTGTGTGTGTGGTGTGTAGTAAAAAGAAAAACACACTTTTTACAAAGCAAAAACTTCATACACACGTGCAATAAGCAATGTGCCATTTAATCGGAAAAATTTTAACGCTTTTTTTTTTTTTTGTATTTATGTTTTTTGTTTAAGGAAGACCCACCTATGCCCAAAAATAATCACCTGAAAAATTGTACTATAATGAACCCCCAGCTAGCATGAAAATATAACTTTTTTCCAACTATACCGAAATTACTCAAAAGAGACGGGGGAAATTCACGAACAGGAAAACGGTTTAAAAACAAATCTTTCAAAAAATCATAATATCAAGAGAGGTGGAGGGAAAATGGGCTTATCAAAAATATAGATGATTCACACGATGCACATCTCCAATTTGCTATCCTACTTTACCGTTAAAAGTTAAACCCGGGAAAAACCCCATCAGACAAAATGCTCCCCCCGACACGCATTGCCCGTGACGCTTCCTCTTCCCATTGGTGTTTGCCCACGTGACTCTCCGTGTCTTTGGGTTTTTGGGATTGCCCCAAAAA
>NC_051411.1:21133721-21171221 GCF_015228065.2 Penaeus monodon
ATCACACCAACCATAGTCAGAGGCTTCCTCTACATACAACAGGAGACTGACACACCTCGGTCCACATACACCAACATACATTACCCATAACACAGCAACAACACCCGACATAGTCATTGCAAACCACAGAGCACACCTACACCACCATATAACAACAGATGATATCACATCCAGTGACCACCTCCTGGTCATCCTAACACTGTCAACAAACCCTATCATGATTGCAACACAACCCTAAGAATCTTTCAAACATGCAAACTGGGAGGGCTTCAAACAAACACTTGAAAAGTATGGGACAAGGTGCGTAAGATCGCTGAAAAGAGCACATCCATGTCACCACCTGCTCGGAAGATAGCATAATCCTTACAGATAAAAAAAGATGTAGCACATGAGCTAGCTAAATCCATGGTAGAGATCTCCTCTGGAGCATCTTGAAAATTCTTACAATACTACTTGGAAGCATGGCGTACCCATGAAGCTGTATGACATTGGTTTAAGAGGAGCATTACCTACCTTCATACAAAGCTTCCTTGCTGACAGGAAGTTTAGAGTTTGGGTGGGATCCAGTTTTTCTAACCTGGAAGATCAGCTGGAAGGGAGTGTCTTAAGTGTGACCCTGTTTGCTGTTGCTATAAATGACATCGTAAAGGTCATTCTAAATGCTGTCTTGTGTAACCTGTATGTGGATGACTTTACTCTGTACTGCTCAGGAGGAAGCTTACAAGATGTGCAACTGCAATCACTTTACTCAGCACCAACTCAGCCTCGCTCGTCATAGTTTCCCTCCGCACCGGCGGTGGGATGCTGTCAGTGGGGTCAGCACTGATTCGCCATGACACAGGAGAGTGGGGTGCACCCATTCGGCCAATCAGCATACTCGGTCACTGACCTCACATCTCCCAGATTGCATATATACCAAATGCTCGCCAAAAATTAAACAAACTACTCTGCACCTCTGAGTTTGACTCTCCTTGCACTCAAGGCCTAGGTTGATATGAGAAGATGCTGGCTCATCAACACAGAGACTTTCACTCTACTCCTGGTCAATGCAGTCTCTATTCAAGGTCCTCCTGACATCAACATGTGCCACCTCACTGAAGGTGCCTACAGTGCCGATGATGCCCACCGCCAGCCGCTATCCTGCCCTTACAAAGGTCCTTTCAGGGTCCTTCAGTGCTCCCCTAGGGCGACTGGGTCAACATGGAGCACCTTAAACCAGCATACATCAGTGCCTCGGACCATGATGACGCCACTTACGCGAGATCTGGATGCCATTCTCGCCCACG
The DNA here is from genome assembly GCF_015228065.2 of Penaeus monodon. NCBI lineage: Eukaryota > Metazoa > Arthropoda > Malacostraca > Decapoda > Penaeidae > Penaeus > Penaeus monodon. The sequence continues at coordinate 21,135,008 of NC_051411.1, forward strand.
CAGGATCCTTGACATGTAGTCTTTTCTTCCTCGATAGGGGGGAGGCATTATCGCGGACGCCAGAATGCCTAACTCGGCACCAGCGCAGCCTCGCTCGTTCCTCTGCATTGGCGGTGGGATGCTGTCAGTAGGGTTAGCGCTGATCCGCCGCGACGCAGGAGAGTGGGGTGTAGCCGTTCTGCCAATCAGCGTACTCGGTCACTGACCTCACATCTCCCAGATTGTATATATACCGCATGCTCATTAAAAATTAAACAGACTACTCTGCACCTCTGAGTTTGACTCTCCTTGCACTCAAGGCCTAGGCTCCTCACAAAGCCAACCTAGGCCTCTCCAACACAAGGACACATGCAGACTGCAATAAATCAAGTTGTGCAGTGGGCAACATACCATGGGTTTAAAGTTTCTTCATGCAGAACAATGGCTATGCATTTCCACAAATGAGGAAAGTTCCATCCTTCCCTCTATTTAGGAGCAAACCCACTGCAATATGTCCAAGAGGTGAAGTACTTGGGTCTAATTTTTTATTCAAGGCTTACATAGGTACCTCACATCAAACTGTTAAAGGTGAAGGCTACAAAAAACGCTTAGTATTTTGCGGGTTCTTTTACATCTGGATTAGGGTGCAGACGGCATAACACTTCCGCGGCTTTACCGAGTGCTTATTTGTAGTGAACGTGACTATGGATGTGAGGCTCATTCCTCTGCAACTCCCACTGTTCTCCGGATGTTGGACTCGGTTCAGAATGAAGAATCTGTACAGGGGCTTTCTGGTCTTCTGATCTTGATAATAACGATAATGATAATAAAATAGTATTATTATTATCGTTATCATTATCAGTTTATTTTCTTATTATTATCATTATCATTTTGTTATTATGATTATTATTAATAATACTATTTATTATTATATATTATTATTATTTATTATTATTGAAATTATAAGGATTTTGGCTATTATTGCTATTATCCCCATTATTTAAAAAAATCATTATTATTTCATCCATATTATCATTATTATTGTTATTATCATTATTATTGTTATTATCATTATTATTATCATTAATCTAATTATCATAATTATCCTCATGATCAACTTAATCATTGCCAAATTCATCATAAAAGTAGGCTTTTTCGAGTATTCTCTGAAAAGTTTTTATTTCGCTAGATTTTATAGTTTTCGATTTTTTTCGGAGGGGGCGGTCTTAATTTTAGCCCTTTTTAAAATATTTTAAACGGATGCTATTATTGTTATTATCATTATTAATATCATCATCATTATCATCACTATGTTGTGATTATTGTATTTTTTTTTTTATTAATATTACTATTTGCATAATGATAATAACAATGATAACTATGATAATTACATGATAATGATAACAATTATGATAATTACAATGATAATGATAATAATTATGACAGTTACAATGATAATGATAATTATAATAACTACAATGATAATAATCATTACAATGATAATAATTATGATGATTACAATGAAAATAATAGTTATAATAATTACATAATTATACTAATAATGCCAATAATAATGTTAAAAATGGCAATAATAATAATGATAATAATAATAATAAATGGTAAAACATTCTACTCTGTTGAAGCTGTGGTAGTAAACACAATACACAAACTAGATTTATTAAAGGAGACAACAGTTTCGAAATCTTCAGGTCTATTATTATTATTATGGGAATATTGGTTATTAATGCTATTATTCCTATTATTATCAAATGATCATTATTATTGTCATCGTTAATGCAATTATGATAATAATTATTATTATTAACTTAATTATTGCCAAAATCATGATATCCATAATTTTGAATTTAAAAATTGGCTTTTGAAGTGTTGTTTTCGCTAGATTTTGCCTTTTTTTGACTTCCGGGGTTTCTTATTTTAAGTCTTTTTTTCATCCATATCGTCTTTATTATCATCATATTCATGATCACTGCAGTTGTAACAATTATTGTTGTTATCATAATTATTTCTATTTTATTTTGATAAAAGAAATGATCATTATTATATTAAAAACAACAGTGATAATGGTGATGATGATAATATTGTAAAGATAATAATAATAATAACAATAGTACTACTACTACTACCAATAATCGTAATAATAACACCAACAACAACAATAATAATAATAATAATAATAATACTAATGTAATTATCATTCTTATGAAAATTATGGTATATTGGTCAATATTGATATCATTCCTATTATTATCAAAATATTTTATTTTTTTATCAACATTGTTGTCATTATCATCATTAATATCATCATAACTCCAATCATCATACTTTTCACCATTATGAATTTGCCAAAATCATCATAATTATAATTTTCAAACTCTACAACTGTTATACTTTGCTTGATATCGACGCTTTTTGCATATTTTCGGGGTTTCTTATTTTTAGTCCCTTTTACGTAATGAATAGATGATATTATTATTGTTATTATCATAATAATCATCAGTATTGTCATTATTATGCTCAATATTGTCATCATAATGCAAATATCATATCAAAATTATCTATCATATTTTCGACTGTTCTCTGAAAAAGTCTACTATTTAGCAAGATTTTGCCAGGCTTCTTTACTCTTTCGGAGCTTCTAACTTTTAGCCCCTATCATTATTTACTAACATTATTATCATATTATCAAAATTATGATAATTATAATAATCATTGCCATGATTTTTGTAATGTCTCCTCATTATTATTATGGTTTATAATAATAATTATTATAATTATAATGATTATTATAATGATAATGATATTATAATGGATAATATATTATAATGATAAATGATAAGATAATACTGATAATGATAATGATTATAATGGTAATAATAATGATCATGATGATTATACACAATGATAATAGTGGTCAAAATATTAATAACAGTTAGAAAAAATAATAACGTGATATTATTGTTATCATTAGTATTTTTGTTTTGACAATTATCATGATTATTGTCGTCATTAAATCAGTTATCATTTTAACATTAGCTTAATTATTGCCAAAATCATCATAATTATCATCTCAAATCTGACTGTGGGCTTTTCGAAAGTTCTCTGAAAAGCCGTCATTTCGCAAGATTTTGCTGTTTTTTCGAGCTTTCGTGGTTTCTTAATGTTTCCCGTTTTTCCTCTATAAATCGATGCTGTTAGTGCTATTATAATCGTTATAAGCATGGTTAATATTTTTATTCTCATCATTATTATCATTTTCATCATTAAAGTCAATATCAATTATGATAATAATTATTATTACTTATTTGATTATTACCAATTTTGATAAGTCAGAAGAACTCATCTTCCCTGCGTGTAGTAAGCAAGTTTGATTGGTCAATGCATATTGACTGCCTGTGGGGATCAGTAAAACAGAAGAGTTGCTGCGCTTAACTGTGTTTTGAGGAGGATTCACATGGCAATTCAGGGTTGTTTACGTTTCAGATATAAAACTTTGCCGTTAGATGGCGTACATAAACGAAAACATACTCTTACATGGGTAACTTAACAAAATATAGTTTCACCTTCGTTTAGATATGAGGTTATGGTAGGCACACGAAATAAAAGTATCTTTATACTAATAACCATCTTTGATTATGCCAACGGTGTGTTGGAATAATCAAAGATGTTTCTTATTTAAAGACGGGTATGTGATCTGAGAATTTATCCCGATACACTTAAAAACTTTCAACTTCTTCTTGTTTACAGGTTTTGTAAATATATCAGCTGGATTCTGCTTCTGCTCTAATGAAATGGTACCGAATATCAATGTCTTTGATCTTTGCCGATTTACTGGATTTCTGGCAAGATTAATAGCGCCTTGGTTATCAACTCCTAAGTCTACAATTTTTAACTTAAATCCTAATAGATCAGACACAATTTGTCTTGGGAACTTTGCTTCCTGAATGGTGTATGTAAGTGCCATGTACTCTGCTTCACAAGATGAAAATTGAACTGGTTCATTTGTTTTTCTAAATGTAAGACCATATGTCATGGTACCTTTCAAGTACTTAAGTACATGCTTAGCAGAATTTAATTGAGCTTTTGTGGGTTTTGACATATTGTGAAAGTTTTGTAACCACATAGCACAAGTCTGGTCCAGTACCTGACATAACATAAATGAGACTACCGACTATTTCTCTGTAAAGAATTGCATTAATTAACTCATTAGATTCTACTGTAGAGGTGTTTATAATAATTGGATCACATGGTATATTTCTTACATAACAATCTGACATCTTGAATCTATCAAAAAAAAAAAAAAAAAAAAATACATATTTGGTTTGATTCACTTCAATGTAATTTTTACCTGTAACAAATGACATTCCAAGAAACCAGTTTAGTTTACCTAAATCATTCATTCTATTTTTTTTGGACAAAGAAACTTCTTACATTTGTTCATCAGGGACTTATTATTGCTGGCAATAATATAGCCATCCACCCATAAGAACACAACAATATCACTGTACCTATCATGCTTTAGATACAGACAATGATCATCACTCTGTGATTGCTTGAATCTCTGAAATATTCCTCATGCTACCACTTTGTTTCAGATCATAAAGTGACTTTTTCAGTTTTCATTACAAAACATTTCTATCACTATCCTTTTCCTCATAACCTTCAGGTTGTTCTACATAAATTTCATGATCAATATCAGCATTCAAATAAGCTGTTTTAACACTCATTTGGTGTATTACCATATTTTTCTGTACATCCACATTCAATAAAGCACGAAGTGTAGACATTCTTGCTGTTGGTGCAAAAGTCTCTCCATAGTTCGATGTCTTTTAACTGTGAATATCCTTTGGCGACGTGCCTTGCTTTGTATTTTTCTTTGCTGTTTGGTCCAGGTTTTACTTGATAGACCCATCTTCCGCTACTGCTGTATGCGACTCGGGCATTGTGGTAATGTCATAGGTGTTGTCTTTAGAATTGAAGATATCTCCTCATCCATTGCTTTCTTCCATTGGGGTCCCTCTGGAGATGAAATAGCCTCTTGGTAGGTGGCTGGTAGTGGGTTATGTGACACTCGGTAGCAATGATGTAAAAAAGCTATTTATGTGTCAACACTGGAGATATTGTCCAATTCATCAGTAATGTAGTCATCTAATCCTAAGGTTTCTGTCTTCACGAGTTGGATATCTTCTTTCTTCATTTGTGTTATCTGGTGGCTTGTCTTGATTTTCTTGAAGTGATTTTTGCTGAAGTTTAATTTCCACCAAGATGTCATCTTCATCTGAGATTTGCTCGTCCTTCAGTGGTTCAGCTACATTGGGTAAGTTTTCCATGAACTTAACATTTTTCTTTACTGTTTGCAATTCTGGGAAGTAAATCAAGTAGGCTGGACTCTGATGCTTGGCCGTCTTCCGGTAAGTATTTCTACCGGGTCTTCTGAATTCTGGGATTGTAGCACCTATTCCTCGTGTAACAAGCAGCCTTCACAACATAACCCCCACATATTTTTGGTAATATGGACTCAATCAGTATCATCGAGCCATGTCAAAATTGGTTTGTGTGATCTCTCAACTGTTCCATTTTGATGTGGAGAGTAGGATGCAGAAACTCTTGTATAATATTATTTTCTGTAAGGAGTGTTCTGATTTCGTTATTTGAAATCTCTATTCCATGGTCACATCTCAGGCTATTTATATTGCCATATGGTGCTGTTTCTGCACGATATCTCTTGATAGCATACACTGTATCACCCTTATTCTTAATGAGGTAGATTCTAAGAGCTGAGTAGTCATCTATGAAAGAGACACTGTACCTTAATCTCCTTTAGCTTCTGGATCAATAGGTCCTACTACATCACAGTGTACTATATCCATAGGTTATTTAGCCTTTTGTCAGACTTTCTATTTCTATACTGTGCCATCTTACCAAGGGCACATGTGGTACGATAAATTTTTCTTTACTCAAAATGTGCATTCCTATTGCTTCAAGTTTTTGCACATCAACCACATTGCAGTGTCAGGATTTTATGCCATTTCTCTAGGGTGTGCTTTGCTTTAGTTTCTCCATTCGAGAGTTTTGTGTGTAGGTTACCTCTACGTAAGTAGAACGATTTGTTTTTCTCTGTAATATCGAATATCCTGCCATCCTTGGTAGTTAGTGAGCTGCCATTAGGTGAAAAAGTATGTTGTGTCCACATCTTAATGACTTTTCCATACTGACATGATTTCGTGCTTAAATCCTGGTATGTATAATGCACCTTTTAACAAAATACTTCTTGAGTTGCCGTCTCGATCTTGGATAAAGTCCTTGACATACCAACTCCCTGTACCGTTCCTTGCTGCTTTGGCCATTTGCCAGCTCTATGTAATGGTTTTTGTTTTAAAGACCCTTGAAATCTCACAAATTTTGGTTCATCTATCTCTATGTGTGAAGTGCAACTACTTTCAGTCATGAGTAAATTTTTTTCTGCTTCTAAGCTTGATATATTCTGTTTTCCAATTCACACAACTGAGGTCCCTCCAACCGTGATGAGTGTGTTTACATGGAGAGAGTATTCATAATTTTGGTCTTCGCTTGTGTCATTTGCAGAATTTACGAGTTATTACTCTTCCTGGGGTTCTTTATTCTACATTCACTAGTGTTGTGACTTCTTGACTGATAAAATTCACACCATTTTCTTATTATTCTGAGTTTGTTTACTCTTTTAAACTCACTACCTTTATAGCATTTTGATGCAAAATGGCCTGGTTCCCCACACCAAAAGTATCTCTTCTGTTTAACTGTACTATTGCCATGGGCAAACCATTACTCTGTCCGTATCAGAATTTTCTCTGAGGTGATCTTCATCACTCAATAAGGCTGTCTTTATCCTATGAAATCATATAGAGGGTCGCGCTAATTAGCCACATCTACAAATTCTTGTACTTCGGTAGAAGTCCTTTCAGTGTACTTGTCACCAAAAGACTACACTAACACTCTCACCTGATTCTCTTAGTGCTGCTACTATCTCTTCCATGGACGATTGATATTCTGTAATACTGCCATCTTCCAGTCTTTTGTTATGAATGCCCCCATTACAGCATACAACCTGTGGTTTGTTTTCTCTCATGTAATACTTTCGTATGACTGCCAAAGCTTTCACACGTCTCCTCTTGCTTCACGTTTTAACATGCCAAGTGACGTTTTGTCAGATAACCTGTTAGATAACTGTAGATTGTCCCTTTGGCATCTTACAGATTATAACCTTCTGGACTTCTGAAGCATACTTATCAATGCGAGATGTAGTTTCATAACATACAAACCGCCATGGAAATGTTATTCCCACGATTCATACTGCATTACCATCAAATTGCTTAAATCTGGGCCCATATCCTGTTGACATGTCAGGACTCGTCTTCCCTGCGTGTAATAAGCAAGTTTGACTGGTCAGTGCATATAAGACTTGTTGTGGGGATCAGTAAATCCACAGTTTGCTGCGCTTAACTCTATGTATTGAGGAGGATCCACGTGGCACTGCAGAGGATTATTTACATTTCAGATATAAAACCTTGCCGTTAGATGGCGTATATAAACGAAAACATACTCTTACATATGTAACTTAACAAATTAGAATTTCACCTTAGTTTAGGTATGAAGTATATCGCAGGCACATGAAATAAAAGTATCCTTGTACTAATAAAAATCTTTGATTATTCCAACAGTAATGTAAACAACCCTCTGTAGTGCCACGTGTATCCCCATCAATAAGCACAGCAACTGTGTTTTACTGATCCCCACAACGAGTCATATATGCATTGACCAGTCAAACTTGCTTAATACACGCAGGGAAGATGATTATTAACTTAATATTTGCCAAAATCATCAAAATTATCACCTAAAGTCGAAAAATGGGCTTTTCAACTATTCTATGAAAATCTTTTTACTAGAAATCAACTCTAATAATATCATTATCATTTCAATATCATTATCATAATTTCATCATTATCATTTAATATAGCAGTCGAATATTAATGTCATTATTTATGATGATCTTCCTCATTATTAAATTTCTAATGATATAATGATAATAATTATGATTATAAGTTTCGTAATGATAAAATCCAATAATTATAATGATTAGAATTTGATAATAATGACAATAAAAAGTAAAATTATGATCAATAATAATAAATAATATAATATAATAATATATGATGATGATGTCATGATGATGTCATTGTTATTGATTAATTACTATTATAAAAATATGAGAATATTGAATATTATTGCTATTATGCGTTATGAAAGTTATCGGTATATTTCATAATTATTATCATTGTTGTCATTATCATATTATATCATTATTGTCATTATCATCATTATTATCATGTTGTCGTATCATCATTTATCATTATTGTCTTATCTCATTATATATCATTAGTGACATTTATCATAGGCATTATTTTTTTTTTAATCTAATCATCATTAATTATCATGATTAATTTACTCATTGCCGAAATCATCATGATTATCATATTATTATTGTTATTTTTATTTTCAGCATTATGAAATTCTGAGAATATTGATTATTATCATTCCGTTCCTGATGAATATGATTGTTAATATTATTATTGCATCACTATTATTACTGTCATTATCACAATTAAATAATTATTGTCATCATTATTCCAGTTATTGTAAATATATTTATTATTAGCTTGATTATTGCTAAATCATAATTACCATTTAATCGGTAATGGACTTTTTCGACTGTTTTTTTCGGCTGTACTTTAGAAACATTTAACATTATATTATCATCATTATTGCAGTTGTAATAATTACTGTTTTCATTATTGTATATATCTTATTTTTTTATAATGATAAAAAAAAAAAAATCAAAATAATAATATTTAGAAAGATTATACTACTACCATTGATGATGATAATAACAATTATATAATAATAATGATTATGCTCATAATAATAATAATGATAATAATAATAATAATATAATAATAATAACGAAAATATAATGAAATAATAATATGATAAAATAATAATAATAATAATATATAATAATGAAATTATGAGAATAGTGGATGTTATTGCTATCATTCCCATTATTATCACAATTATTATGATGATTATTCATCATATTATCATTATAGTTTCATATCAAATTATCAAACATTATTATCATTATTATTAATATAATTTGAAAAATGGGAAAATAGTGGTTATTATTGCATCATCATATCAAATAACTATCATTATTAAATTCATCATTTGTATCATCATTATTGTCATAGTGACATTCATAATTTTGATATTGATAATAACTATGGTACTAGGAGTAATGATAATATTCTTCAATAATAATGATAACAATAGTACATAACAACAATAATGATAACTGTATTCTATTCTAAATATCAGTACAATAATTAATATCATTTTGTTTTATTATGCCATTACTATTACTATTATCATTATCATATGTTATATAACATTATTGTTATTGTTACTGTTATCACTATTATTATTGTTTCTATCGTTCTATCTTTCTTTTTTAATCATCATCATATTATTGTTCTATAATAAATCATCGAATCGTTATTATTATTTATTATTATATTATGATTATTATATTGTATCATTAGATATTTATCATTAATTTATCGTATTGTATAATTGAAAAATTATCACCAATTATCATTATTATCACAAATAAAGTTATTGCCCAAATCATTATTACTAACCTTTTAATCCAAAATGTGTTTTTTGTGTTCGCAGAAACATTCTTTGCTATAATTTTTTCCGTTTTATTGATATTATCCTCCATTTCATCAGTCATAATAACAATGATGCAATTATATACTATTGATATAAGAATGATAGGGGAGAGCGGGGCAGGTGGAACATTTTCTCAAAAGTCAAATTTGCTTAATCTAACTGATTAATTTTTTTTTTGTTTTTTTTTGGTTAAATTTTTTTTTCTTATGCTCCTTAAATACTACATATATGGGCTACAAAATTTATCACAAAGTTCAATACAGAAACTGCCCACAGTGACTGAGGTATGAAAATATTTTGTGATCCCAGTCAAATGGTGGCGGGGCAGGTGGAAACATACAACGTCGCTTGTAGGACACACTGTAAAAAGGGAGCATCATGAATTCTGTTGGCATTGGGATCTTTTACTAATCCCTTTGCTTTCAGAGTGTCTTACATGCAAAGGACTCACTATGGTTGAAACAAATTGTTCCTGTTAACAGCGCCTGGTACGCCCGGCCCTACATGGCTTTGGCAGAAATGAAAATGGACACCTTCCTTTCATGTTGGAAGAGTCAGCATCTCAGGCATTGAGATGTATAGCACTTAGAGCTGTTCTTTCAGAGGAAGACGTTTCATGATCTTTTGATGTATGCATCACCATCATTGATGTCCAACATTTAGTCCAAACATCGTAGTGTTACCAGCGAATCGTATGAGGATGTAATCTCCCAACCTTAGCTTCCGGAGAATTTCCAAGCATCTGGTTGTCTCGCATGCTGTCAAGTAAGAATGTTCTTCCCATCCGATGTCATGTCTGGCATGGGTGTTGTCCGCTGCTTGTTCGATTCCTCTCAGTGAATTAACTAAGCGCCAGCTGCCTTTGCGTTCTTTTTCCCAGTTTTTGGATTCTTTGACTTTCTTTTTGCTGCCTCCTCGGCAAATCTCCATCCATACTCTTCTAGCGCCTTGACAACTTCATTTTCTGGGGTCTGTTTGACTGTTCTATTTTCAAACAGTATCTGCGGAGGGACATGAGTAATATTGAAATCTTTTGCCACAGCACGGACTCATGGCCTTTTTTCTATAAGACTTCATGACTGCACGCTCCATCACATCTTAGGGGTATTCCCACGTTTGTTTTTCTCTGTAATTGCGCATCTTTCTCTGTAAGGACAAAAGGGCAGTCTGTGTGATTCTGGGAATTCCAAGAAAAGCCTAAAAATCTTGAAAAAGGTTATAAGAAGCATCAGATTGTCAATAATAATTATTTGCTTGGCTACAACCTCGCCCCCAGACACCTCTCAGCCCGTGCATGGAATATTCACGTCATCCAATAAATCATGTGATCTTTTGTGTATCATTAGATATGTTAAATTAATAAACTGGTAAAAAAAGGGGTTTAATTTTAGCTCTTGTATTACTGTAAAAAATGGACATGTGCAAACTCGCAAAAATTTACTCACAACAATGCAAAAAATCAAAAAAACCTTTCTCGAAATTGTGTGCTTCCCGAACGAGGGGGAATTCAATATGGTGGATGGATCGTATGAGAGGCATTACATAATGGAAGGCACCGTCTCCAGGCAGCGTCCTTGGATTCGCAAAAAATGCAATGTTTCAACCTGCCCCTCTCCCCCAATTGCTAATAGTAAAATAATGAAAATAATGATAAAAATAAGATATAATAATGATAAAAATAATGATTATATATGATAAACGATACGTTAATGATAATAATATTGTTATCATTATTGTTAATCGGTACTGTTTTAGCATTGCCATATTATTCATTACATCGACATTATTATCATGGCACAATTATCTTTATGATGATATATTAATTGAATTATCACATTAACATCATTATTAACTGTAATTATTGACAAAATCATTATTATTGTCATTTTAATTAAAAACCCTGGCCTTTTCGAGCGTTTTCAAAAGAAGTCTTATTTCGCCAGATTTTCGCGTTTCTTACAAATTTTAATTACTCTTATAATTATCATAGTATCCAAATTTTCCTCATTCTTATCATTATTGTTAATGCAATTAGAAGGATTGGAGAAATATACTGTAATTTTCATTATTATCGGAGTGTCCCTTGATATATAAGAAGGGTATAAATCATAGTAATAATAATAATTATAATAATAATAATAATAACAACAACAATGATCATATTAAGGATAATGATATTCTTATCATTGTATTATTATACTACTTCAATCTTATCATTATTATCGTGATATTTTACAATTGGGGTAGTTATTAGGATACTTGGTTATTAAGGCGTTCATCTTATGAAAGATAATAATTAGATTGATTTAACCATATTATAATCATTATGACAATTGCCATCATAAATTGCATTCTCTCTTCATTATAATATTATTATCATTATCAGTTATAATTCAGTTTAGACTGATGATTTAGCAATAATTATGATTATCCTATTTTTATACGGGAGTTATAAATTGCTCAATCATGAAAATAAAAATATATTGATAATATTAATAATAAAACCCCTAATGATAACACAATAACAATTAATGATGATAATAAATAATGATAAGGCGCCATTATTATTCAAATGGATATTATATCATTATTAGGATTATTTATTATTATCGTTACTAACACAATTATTAGAATATTGTTATTATTGTTCTATTTTCCACTTTTTATCAAAATGGTCATTATTATATTACGTTATTTATAATTCTCATTATAATAATGTTCATCATTATCGTAATAATTACCATTCATTGGTATCACTTCTTAATTGTCTCGCTCAATCGAGTTTCGTTTAGTGAGTTTTGTTCTCTTGTTTTTTTATCACAATGGATACTAATATTGCCATCATTATCATCATAATTACCCATAAATCATCACACTTAAATATTGCCAAACAATATCGTTATGTCATTTATATTTCGTCTTGGTTGCATTTCCCAGGTTGTGGGTTCTTAAATTTAGGCTTATTTTCATCCTAAAATTGATATTCTTATCATCATCAGACTCATTATATATCTTACATCGTTGTCATTATTATTGCAGGATTGCAGTAATTTTCATCATAATCGCAATGAAATAACAATGGAGTAAATCACCAATAGTAATAATAATCATATTACTAATAAATGATAATGTAATGTATTATTTTTTTCATTATCTTACTATGACATTAGATACTAACTGTTATTACATGTTCTATTTGTTTCATGAAATTATTCCGTATAACCATTACAATTTTATCATAATTATCCCTTATCCTCATTATTGTCATAATCATCACCATTAAATGTAATCATAAATCGAATTTTCATGATTATTTTCGTATTAACATATTGCCAAAAATATCTATTGTCCTTTTAATCGAAAAGTCGTTTTTTTAGGGTGCTCTGAATTTCTATAGTAGGTCAATATCCTAATTATCATCATTTATGTTAATTTCATTGAATTTATAATGATTACCGGTAGAAGTATTACTGAATTCGTCATTATCGCTATTTTTTATATTGATATCAATGATACTAATAAAAGAACTAAAATTGTTTGGAATACTAATTGCCATGGTTCCTATTGGTATTACTCCCACTTTTTATCAAAAGTACTTATTATATTTCGTATAATCATGAGCATAATTTATAAGTATTATAGTTATAATAGCAGTGTTTATTCAAGTCTTATCATGCTGTTATTATTAATTAATTATGTCCTATTTAATCGAAAAATGGTCTTTCTCGGGTTTCTGTAAAAAGGTTATATACGTTAGACTTTATTTATTTCGTTAGATTATCTTTTATTCGACTTAGCAGAAGTTTTACTTTTTGCCTCTCTTTTTCGTAAGTGGATACGATTGTAGCGCTATGCAAGCAAGATTAAACGCGATCCTTGGTACAAAATCTAGCTGGCACCACCTGGATAATTCGTCCAGGAAACGCAAGTTATTTATGTTCTTAAAGGAGAAGATGTGGAAGGGTGTGCATGAAGCGATAGAAGCAAGTGTATAGAAAATACCAAGGCTCAAGGGTCAAACACTGGATGGAGTGCGTGTCGTACCTGAAGGCGATAGAAATCAGATTTAACGATTGACCTCGTGCAATTCAGTTAGATAATCCAATAGGTTATATGCAAGATCAAACCCGGGGACTCCCTTCTTGTCCCTTAAATCTCCATTAGCCTTTACATTCTATACAAAGGCAGAGTCAGGCAGGAATACTGCGCGTTTCCGAAATTAACTCCTAAGGTTATTTAGGACAAACTGGAGGGAAATGTATGATGGAGTCTAAGAGTATTCAATACATTTTACAAAACGTTTATTCAATAAAACAAGTTGGAGCAACCAGTAAAATACATTTTAAACCACTAAAATGCAAAAAGGAATTAAGACATGAACATCAAAATCACTGGTTTGATCAACACAAAACACTTACGAGATAAAAAAAAAAAAAAAAAAAAAAAAAAAAAAAAAAAAAAATATATAGATATATATTATAAATATATATATATATAATATATATTATATATAGTATATATGAATTATATCTATATATATTATATATACTATACAATATTCGCAAAAGAGGCACAACAACCTATCACAGACTCAGGAAAAACAAAAGTTTAAAATGGCACCTTACCGCCTATAGCGTTACTCTTACGACCAGGACCCATCCGGACTGCAGCCTTCACGACCAAAAATGCTTCCCCTCCTGACCTGGATGCCCCGGCATACATATACTACAACTCCCCACAAGTAGAATGATGTATAAAAGGGAATTCGGCGTCAACCTAGAGTGAAGGCGGGCATTCACTCTCAAAAAGAGTGGTCGGTGTCTTCCCCTTTCCGAAAATAAGATTTTTACTGTTTAAAAAGGCCAAGTTGTAAAACCTGCCATAAAAGTGGTGTAGTTTAGCTAAATGACATGATAAAAGAAAAAAAAACACTATTCCAGCCTAGACATTAATCTGCTCTCCGAGGAGATTGGATAAATAGCAAAACGAATTAAAAATTGTATAAAAATAATTAAAAACAAAGAAAATATACATAAAAATAGCCAAAGCCAATCATAAAAGATCTCTCGACCCCATCTGCCTGGAAACGTATAGTCATGGCGTCCACATGTTTGCAAGGCTGAAGGGGTAACTCTTCATTCTATAGTTCCGTCTGATGGGTCGAGAGCACTACACTATAATTGCCAATAGTATCATTATCATCACATGATCATAATTGTCATTATTATCCTCAATATATCTTACATAATATACACAAAATTATTACCGACAATCATCATTAAAAATGTATTTTCGAGTAAGTAATTTCCAAAAATTTGTCTTCAGATAGATTTTCCAGTTTTCGCCTTTGTTTTTATACGTAGCAATTCCTATTATAATGTTTTTTGTCTTGAGTATTACATCATTATATTTATGAGAATGCATCATCATTCGTCTCACAATCATCACATCTTATGTCATACTACTATTGTTATCATGTTATTATCATAATTTTTATTATCATAATAATTATTATTAAATTGTCATATTTATTGAATTATTGCTGAAATATCATTATTATAATTTAGATCCATAAAAGGGCTTTTTCCGGTAATGTAAAAAATTAAAAAAGAAGAAAAAAAAAAAAGAAAAGAAAAAGCAGAAAAAAGAAAGAAAAAGAAAATTAATATGTTGGAGGTTCTTAATATATCCTTTTTATCATACGCGACTGGCTATTTTCATGATTGTACCATTAACATTAGCGTTATCATCATCATACATCATGTTATCATTATGCATGGTAATTTTCATCATATGACTATCATAATGCTACGCCGTGGGTCTTGCTCTGTGCGGTAAAACATGTGTTAAGGATGAAGGGACCTGGGAAAACGGGACACACTGGCGGTGAGCGGACGGAGCGGAGGAACAAGCAAGGAGAGTGGTTGGGTGCGCTCCTGTGAAGACCTCGTGTGTGCCCTTGTGACCTGAATACTTTGTGTTGCTCCTGTTATAAGCTGTATTGGCTGTGTGACATGCTGGTTTCCCCCGTATTGTGCCTATAGAAAAGTGTACGGGTAACTTGTGTAAATAAAAGGAAAGACTGTAAGTTTTGTTTATTTCGTGGGCCTGCCTCCCACTGCGTTTCCCCTCGTGCCGGTTCTGGCCGTGTGGTGCTCAGTGGCCCTTGGGCTGTTCAGTGTTCACGACCCTGTGGATAACACGCTGTCTGGCCTAGCCTGCTTGTGTTGGTGAGTAGAGAGACGAGTTGGCCGGCGAACAATGTGTCAGAGTGGATTTGTGATATTTGCATCAGGAAGACGCGCCGATTTATCATGTGGTCAAAGATGGCGGCAGCATGAGGGAGAGGAGGCCTATGAGGCAGGCACGAGTGGGATGAAGCCGAGCCAGATGGACCTGATCACTGCCATGGCTGGCCGGTATGAGGGAGGCAAATGGAACAAAGGGCAGAAGAGAATGGGCACAGAGGGCACACGAGCAGGCGCACCATCTCGTCGAGATGCAGGCAAAGGAAGGCAGATGGAAAACAGTTCTGCCGACTTGTGAGGTTGCTACAGAGCAATCTTGCACTGTGAAGATGGAAACTCAGCATACACGACAAGACCTGAAACAGCGTGAAGTAATGAACGATAGGAGGAGGTGCAGACTCTAAGGGAGAAGGTCAGGGCCTGAGGGAGGAAGGAAGGAGGAAAAGCAGCATCACGAGGTAGTAACGTTGCAAGCAGAGCAGGCAGACGAGGTTCTGGCAACAGGATGTCAGAGTGTCAGATTTACGGGGTCTGCCTGGGGTCTGTGGCAGGAAAACCCCGGTTCGCAGGTCGTGTCGCAGCCAGTGGTCGCTGCAGATAGGATGGGGGACCCATCGGAACCCGCTCCTTGGGTATAGGTGGCGGCAAAACTCGGACCCGGTCAACCCGCCTCGTGCCTCCCTCACCCCCTTCCTCCCCCCGGGAGGTTAGTTTACGGCCACGCGATTCTCCAACCCTGCAGCCCCTCGGCCTCCAGGACATTCTTGAGGCGAAAGCCAGCTAGAGTACGACGGGAAGGTGCCTCGGGAGGCATATGTTGCCCAATTGAAATGCTGGCATCTGCCCAGGGGTGGAGCAGGAAGATTGATTGATTGATATTTAAATATCTGCGCGTCCAACAGCCTTAAGGTCCATTAGCGGGAATACCTTGTTAAACAGAAAATATTAAAATGTTTAAAACTTTAAAAATCTATCAATAGATATCTTATTAAATAAACAATAAAATAAAATCAAAGCATAAATATTATACTCTAAGGTATAAAATTATTGCAAAACATTATGATAATAAATTTTATCAAAAAATATTAGTGTCTAAGGGAAACTATAAGACCCTTAGTCAGAACCTCCCCCATACATTCTTCAGTGTATATGGGGAGACAAGTACATTAAGTCTTTGGTCTGAGAATGTTGCCCATCTTTACACCTACATGTGCGATTGTAAGGGTCTTGGCATCCCTCACAAAAGTGCCGATTTTTAGCCACATCGGCCCATGAGTCAGTCTTGGTGCCGCTTCTTAGCCTTGTTAATGCAACTTCCACTTTCGGGATTGGATGGATGCTAGTCACCAACTGCCAAGGTCATCTTTTTCTAATCTCTCGCCAGTTCTATTTCTGGAGTATCTCCATTGTTCCTTCCATTGTATCGCGAAGACAACTCCTAGTGCGGGGTTGAAGGTCGGTGTTGGGAGAGGAAAAGAGCATCACAAGGCTGAGCGGCAGCTGCCTTAGCCTTCTGATCAGCTCGATCATTCCCCACTGACACCAAACATGCGCTGGCACACACAGAGTATCTTTTTACGTGTGACCCAGTGCAAGCCAATCTGAACTCCCCACTAAGGGTTTTTTTTTGGTGGGGTGGGGGAATGTGATGAGGTTTAAGCTATTGATTGCTTGCAAGGCACTACGAGAGTCACAATATATCACAATACGATCTTAGTTCATTTAACTTCTGCAAGGATGCAGTAACTCTGCAGTGAAGATCGAGGCTGCTAGAGAAAGACTGCCAGATCAGTCTTCCTTCTGCTCACTGCTGCAAAGCCACCCCATTTCAGATTTCGGAACCATCGATTATATTGCGTCGATCCTTGTAACTTAGGAATGTGCTGACGGGATAATCTCTCTCTTGACTTCTGCTTCAGATCTCTCCCCTTCCAAATTCCGACCAAAATCCAGCTCGACTTGATTAGTCCAAGGGGGAATGGGGGAATTCCAATCAGCCAGAACCTTAGTGAGACTTAAATTAAGTCTCTACAAGATCCCATTGCCTACCATAGGATCGGCTATCCTCAAGGGGGTGAAAACCAATCTGGATGTAGGACGATCCCGGAATCCTTTTGTAGTCTCGTATAGTAAATCAGGTTCATGTAGTCCCGGGTGTAATGAAAGAGCGTGTTCTCCATCTCAGCATACAGGGACTCCACAGGTGACAGACCGAAAGCCCCAGTACAGATCATGAGAGTTCCTTATGAACTGAGTCCAACATCCGGCGAACAGTGGGAGTGCCAGATGAATAAGATTCACATCCATGAAGTCCAAGCTTACACGGAATAATTGCCGGTAAAGCCGTGAAGCATTGGCGTCTGCACCCCAAGATAAAATGTGAGAAAGAACCGGTAAAATTCTAAGTGCTTTGTGCCTTCACTTTAACTGTTTGATGTGAGGCACCCATGTAAGCCTTTAGTAAAAAATATAGACCCAAGTACTTCACCTCTTGGGAAAATTGCAGTGCGTTGTCCTTAAATAGAGGGGAAGGATGGAACTTTCCTCTTTTGTGGAAATGTACAGCCATTGGTTCTTGCTTGAAAAATTTTGAACCCCATGATATGTTGCCACTGTACACTGATTTATTGCAGTCTGCATGCGTCCGTGCACATCCGTAAGCTTCCTCCTGAGCCAGTACAGTGTAAAGTCATCCACATGACAGATTACATGAGACAGCACTTGGAACAACCTTTATAATGTCATTTTTATAGCAATGGCAACAGGGTCACACTTAAAGGACACTCCCTTGTGGGACCCCTTACAGCTTGGTCTTCCAGGGTTAGAGAAACTTTACCCACCCGAAATCTAAATTCCTTGTTAGCAAGGAAATTTGTATGAAGGAGGTAATGCTCCTCTTAAACCAATGCATACAGCTTCATGAGTATGCCAGCTTCCAAGTAGTATCATAAGCCTTTCAAGGTCAAAGAAGACTGCTAACATGTGACGTCGCTGTGCGAAGAATTCTGTATGCAGTTTCATCCTCACAAGGCATCTGTGGTCGATCCAATTTCTAAGCATATTGATCTGGGGTCAGCACGATGTCTTTTCTAGCAGCTCATGTCAACCTGAAGTCTACCATTTTCTCATCAGCTTGCAGCTGCAGCTGGTGAGAGAAAATTGGTCTGTAATTTTATGGTGTGGAAAGTATCTTTGCCAGGTTTAGGAAACAGGAATGATTATAGCCTCTTTCAGGTGGGATGGGGACACTGTGCCCTCCCTATAGATTTACTATTGAACAAAGTCCAACAGGAACTTCTGGGAACTCTCGGTAGTGGACATCATTTGATATGGAATATCGCACTCCGAGGGCAGGTCTTATGGCAGGAGCTGCAAAGCAGAGGTCCATCTCCTTGCGCAAACATGGCAAGTTGTATGTGAAAAGCTGCTGCATTCCTATGCAAGAAGACACTGGGGTGTTCTGCCAGCCACGAAGAGTGGAGAACGAGCAGGTTAAGAGCGCCAGAGGAGATCTCTGCCATGGATTTAGCTAGCTCATTAGCAAATCTTTTGTCTGTGATGATGATGCCATCTATCTTCAGAGCAGGTGTGATATGGATGTGCGCTTTCAGCAATCTTACGCACCTTGTCCCACACCATGACTAAGGGGGTCCCAGAGTTAATCGAGGAGACATACGTCTCCATGACGTCCGTCTAGCCTCCTTTAGCACGCGCCTGGCTTGAGCTGGGTCTTTTTGTAAACTGATCAAGGTTACAGCTGGGGCGGTCGTTTCAACGCCTTAAGGAGCTTCCTTGCTCTGGACAGCTTGTGGGCCATATCTGCCATCGACCAAATGGTACTGGAGGGTCGCGGTACGGTCCGCTAATTTGGGAATGGAGCTTCTTTTTTTTTTTGTTTTTCTTTTATGCGCAGGTGAATTCGTGATGTGAAGTGATAACCAGATCTTGAACACACTGGAAACATTAAAACCAGATCCTGAAATGACTGCAGTTGATCTAAAAAGATTCAAGTCTGATGTTCAAGTGCATCTCTGCACCCATTGACGGAATTACCATTCCCTCCTCACAAATTATGGAAAAATGGTCGTTTCCAGTAAGTCTTCCATGGACCGCCAAGTCCGAAGTTCAACGTGAAATCAGGTTGAACCTATGATAGGTCTATATTGGAGAATGTACCAGTTTTGAACTGGGAAAGGTGTGGGAGTGTCACTGTTCAGTAAACCTGCATCTGCTCTTAAGAACAAGGACTCCAAGGCCTTCCTCGAGGTGCACAAAGTGTCTCCACAGAGTGATGCCGACCATTGAAATCTCCAAGAGTAGAAATGGATGTGGCAACTGCCCAAGTAGGATTTCCAAATCATCTATGTTGAGATTATGTGGAGGAAGGTAGATGGATGAACAGGTGTAAGGTTCGTGTCAAGCCTATCTCTTCTCACAGCTCACCTGCCAGTGTTGTCTGCAGGTGGATGGCCTGGACGGAATATCAGACGACAATTACTGCCTACCCTCCATGAGGTCCATTGTCAAAAGGGCCATAATGGGCGAACTTGAAATCCTCTCAGGAAAAAATGGACCGATTTTCCCTGGTCATACATATCTTTAGGCATACACAAACTGGGTTCATTGAAGCTATTAGATATTGCAGTTCTTCCCATTTTGCATGATCTGTACAGTCCATTGGATCGCACGCGCCCGCTCATCCAGTTCTGTCCTACGATTATTCGTCATAAGGTGTTTGGCAGCACCGGTGGCAGGTTTGCCCTCACACTTAGCTTCCCTCCAGGGCATCCTGGAGTACCTTTTTTAATGGTTTTACCTGCTGGACACTAGTTCCACAGGTTTCCCTTGGATAGGTTCAGGATTCTTTGCCTAGGCAAAGGACGGCCTGAGCACTTTGCTTCAGGGGCATTCTGTCTAGCAGAAGAGGGCACTGTGATTTTGTGCAGCTGGGTCTTTGGGACAGGTTCAGGATCCTTTGCCTGGGCAAGGGGCGTGCCGGAGCCTTTACTTCAGGAGCACCCAGTATCCTATAAAATCATTAAAACAACAGCAGATGCTCCTGTGGATTGTGGTGGCAGCTGGAGCTGTCACCGTTTGAGGCCTATAGGAGCTTCCTATGGCCTCCAAAGACCTTACTTTTGGAGGAGAGTCTCCTCATAGACCCCTCACTCTAATCCGACCTTCGGTGGAACAACTTACCAGAGGCAGTGTCAGCAAATTTGGGACTGAGTTTAGAGAAGTGGCAGAGTGTGTGCTGTAAGAAAGCATTGGAGGGCAAGGGTTGGTGGGAAGAGGATGGGCTAGACACCGAAGCAAAAGGACTACTCTGGCTGTCGCAAACAGCATAGGGCACATCGTTTGCACTTGGAAAACTAACTTTACTCCTTGCTCCTTATGTACCCATACTTCCTTTTTCAAATTGTACCCTTTTACATTGCTTTGAAGAGATAATGAGCGTCTTGCAGTGGAAACAGCATATTGGACCTGCGACAGTGTCATCTCCTTGATGACCTGTTGTACCACACTTACACATACTCTGGTGTCATTTCTTTAAAAACGCAAGAGTTGGCTCCTATGCCCATAACCTGGCAGTGGAAGACACTGCCTAGGGTGGGTCACATATGGCTTTACCTGAGGTGGTACCATGCTAACGTAAACGATTTCTGAAGGACTAATCGTGTTAAAAAGTTAGAAGAAGAGCTGGTGTCGACTGTCCAAAACCATCAAACTTTCTTCCTAAAAACGTTTTTCTGCCACTACATTAAAACTCAGTTCCTCTAACAGTCTCCTCAGGAGAATACCTTCATCAGGTCTCGGGAAAAGACAATTCCCTTACACTGATTGAGGGTTGGGAGGAGACGCATGAAACTTGAGACAGAATGTAACATATTGCACGCAGACGGTCACTCTCGTCTGGTGACGAAACCTCAACTATTAGGCTCCATCTCGCTGTGGGGTGATACAGCAGGATTCACGGTTGACATACTTCAACTATTTTTACGATGAACCTCAAAAAGATGTCAAGATCCATGATTGATCCCACAATCAAATGTCTTCATACCAGGTGACTACTATATGAAATGCTTCATATTACCAGGTAAGATCTCTTTAGTGGATTGAGGAGGACTTTCCCTTCTTACTGGTTTTGGAGCCCTGGAACCATTACGTATTCCCATTCGTTGCCCTTTGGAAAACTGAAAGGTTCCAGCGTGACAACGATGTGATTTCCAGACGAGAATGTGTCGAGGATTCCCGCAGTTCGTCAGGGAGAGAGCTAGATCTTTGGAAATTTGTAGTATCATACAAATTGGAATTCTTCATTTACTCATCCCCCCAACCACCATGGAGTCCAACGAGGGGAAGCTATAGTTGGTCAAATCTCCAACAGCCACAGGGTTAATGAGGAAATATATTGCAGCAACTATAACAGTAATGATGGCAGTCGCGGGCCTATGCGCTACCGACTGAATAGTGCTGCTGACCAGCCATATTTGACCAGCCGGATTGACTTGACCTGGCCTTCGATCAAGCCACCCGTCTAACCAGAATAAAGGACCAAAGAGGTGTGTGCTAAGCTGCAGGGCGCAGGTGCAGCATCGCTAAACCTCCAGGACTCCTGTCTCCTGGTAATACGGATGCCACGCACGGCAAACACACGTGGGAGAGTTCTCCTAGCCAAGAGGAATGAACAGGGGTGGGTACACCATCCCTCTCATAGGCTTGGTCACCAGTGAAGCCTTTGTTCATCCCTCACTGGTGACCCCGACCAGTTGGGTAGCCTCGGTCGGCTCACCAGATTAGTTTGGGGACCTCAAGCCCCCCACCGCGGCAAGGCGGCGTCGTTAGGGGGGAGCAGGAAGAGGAAGGGCCCTGCAGCTGGTAACAGCGCTAATGTGCCCAGCGGTGGAAGTGTTGGGGCATCTGGCCGGCATCCCAACAGGCCTCTTACACCAGCGTGGCAGAGGCTTTGAAACGCAGTTTAGGGCACCACCAACCAGGACGACAGGGCATATAGGGCCCACTTGAAGAAGCGCGGACTCGTGGAGCGTGGCGAGACACTGCCCAGCGGCGCCAGTATGTGGTAGAAATAGAGTGGTCAGGAGGTCATACCCTAGCTGTGGAAGAGCATGATCGGGTACTCGGCACGTAATTTCTTTGGACGCTTTAACAGACCAGCAGACTGCACAATTCTACGTCAAGCAGCACACCATGAGGACATGCATTGCGCTCGGCAATGGGGCCTGGCAGTTCGAGGCCTTCCGAGGAACGGTGGTTCACCCCCCTTACTTATCCCCTCCCCCCGCCTAGGGCCAGAATGCTCAGCCCCGCGGTGACCTCCGGGGCGAAGGCTAAAGTGGAGAAATAGCATTGAGGAAGGGAGCCGAGAACTTCCAAGGCTTGTGTTGGGGCTGCGGAGGAGGTAGGCACCGGACATAGTAGGTAAGAGCGAAGCGGAGAACACGTCCTCTCAACGGACGGATTCTGATGCCTTCCAGCATTGCTGCAAGGACTGTGGCAGGTAGTCAACATCCGAGCCGCGATGTCCTAAGGCTACTGGAAGTGGTAAAGGCGGGAAAAACTCTGGAGAAGGGGGCCGAAACCCAGCCGTCTCGGTTACCGGGCCGACTTGGGTAAGCTGCCGTCGAACCAGCACGATGCAGGTGGAGGGCTCAATAGATGGAAGCCATTCGCCGCTGGACAGTGGACACTGGGCTGAGAAGACCCTTTTTTAGGTGTGGCCGGATATGTGGACGCTATGCAAAACTTCCAGACGCACCAGAGACTGTGTGTGTCACGGGCATGTGTGCAGAGTAAAGGGCCAGTGGAGGCTTGTATGGCGGGGCAGCACGGTGCAGCGGCTGCCGGTGTATTGGCCGATTCTGGACGAGCACTGCTGCTGCGGCATAGACTACCGACGCAGAGTAAGGGTGTGTCGACCTTGGACGGGACGCTGTTGAGGGTGCACGGTGAAGATGTGCCCTTGCTTCCAGAGGTTGGCTGTGCAGAGGAGTTTACGGCTGAGCGACGGCACCTTGCCCCCCAGGGGACAGAGTCTAGAAATCCGTTGAATATCAAGAGTGATGCGTGAGTAGACGGGCCTCGTGGGAGCCCATCAAAACCTGCAGCGGGCAGATGGTGTAGCGGTTGGGCGGAGCCTTGTTGGACCCGGGGAGGGGTTAGTTACGTGTTGGTAGCCAACTTCTCTGATAAGGCCCAGAAGGTGCCAGTGGTGCAAAAGCTGGGCACTGTGAGAAGTGAGCAGTCCAGACAGAGTCGTCGGGGAGCGAAGAGTTGGTTGGTTGGGGCGTTGTCCTGACTTCCTCGAGGACTTGCGCAACGGGAGCGCCGCTAAAACTGCGGACTTGGCGCACCGGAGCGCCGCTAACTAGGCGGACTGGCGCACTGAGCGCCGCTAACCTGGCGGAGGGCCACCGGACGAGTTCGTGGCAAGATCAAGGTAGTGGCCATGCCATGACGGAGGACCTATGACGGGCGCATGTTTTTATAAGGGAGTGAAGTACAACATAGGTGACAGGAGTGGGCTGCATAACCCGAGTCGGACGCGAGGGCTCTCGCCGAAGCTACAGAGCCCCTGGGAGGGCCATACACGTGGTAGCGGCCTCTCTGATCTGTCACCTATAATTGCAGAGGGCGAAAACGAACGTTGTGTCCACGTGGACCGGCTGTGGCTTTACCATGGGCCCCCAGGAAGCTCCTCCTGGGGCCATGGTGAAAAGAAGATGAAGTTAGCCCCAGTAGCGGCGATGATGAACTTGGCAGACGACTGAACCGAGATGAGGACGAGCATTTGGGCGGTGAGGCGATGCAGCAGACGTCAATGGTTGACCATGAGCCAGGTCCTTGGGACAGGGAGAATTTTTAACCCCTCTGGGTGCCACTGCCCCATCTACCGCCGCCACACCTCCTCCAGAGAGACCACAGCGAGAGCGAAGAAGCCGCGCGGATGAAAGATTTTGTGTTTCTGAGAAATGATTTTATTAAATTCTGTAGTTGTTTCAGGTTTAGGTATGTCAGAGCAAAACGGGTCGTCTTGCTTGATAGTGGGATAGTCCTACGCCAGTGGCTCTTTGTCTCTGTGCAGAAACATGTGTTAAACATGAAGGGACCTGGCAAACAGGACACAACTGGCAGTGAGCGGAGGAGCGGAGGAACAGCCAGGAGACGTGGTTGGGTGCGCTCCTTGGAAGACATCGTGGTGCCCTTGTGACCTGATAACTTTGTGTGCCCTGTATTAAGCTGTATTGTGCTGTGTGACATGTGGTTTCCCCCCTGTATTGTCCTATAGAAAAAAGTTTACGGGTAAACTGTGTAAAATAAAGGAACGACGTCATTTGTGTTTTATTCGGCCGCCTCCCCACTTGGCGTTTCCCTCGTGGTGTTCGGAACGCTGTGCGTGCCGGTGACTCTTGGAGATGTGCATGTTCACCGACCCTTGGATAACACGCTGTCTTGCCTAGCCGTTATGTGTTGTGGTAGAGAGACGCGGCGGCCGGCTAACAATTATAGTTGATAATAAAAAAATAGGACAGATTATAGTAATGAAATAATAGCAATATTATGATAATTGATAATATTATATCATAATAATAATTGTGTTATATTATGCTGTTATTATTAATCATATTATTGTAATTAAACATATTATGTCAGCATCCTTATATTTTTTTTTCTATTATTTTATTACTACTACACTACTTCATCTATGACAGTACCAGAATCCTGTTATTATTCCTAATTATTCCATTTAAAAAATCATCATTATTTGAATTATCTTATAATAATTTATTTGATCATTGGTGCATTTTTAATCCATTTAAATAGTCCCTAATCTTTCCCAATACATTTTTTTTATAAATTTTTTAAGGACAACAATAGGGGATTTTGAGTATTCGAAAAGTCAGATTGCCTTTTTTTCGACTTTGGAGGGTTTTCTTATTTTTGCCCTCTTTTTCCACTTGTCAAAATCATTTTATTGTAAAAATTTGATTTAATAAAAAATGGAGTTCGTTTTTCCCCCAAAAAAATTTTTTCTAGATTTTGTTTTTTTCCCTTTACTTTATCCTTGGAAGAAAAAACCCCCCAATACAAAAACTAGATTTTTGAAAAATGAGACAACAGTTTTGAAACCACCTGGATTCCATTCTCAGGTTGAGGGTGGAATTCGAAACTGAGTCTCATTTTCAATAAATGTAGTTTTGTTTGTGGGGGGGGTTTTTCCATAGTAGTTTTTTCCCTTCTTCACTTTTTCCCTTTTTTATTAAAAATTTTTATTTTTATAAACATCATTCTATCTTTATCCTATAATTATATATTTTTCATTTTTTTGCTCATTTTCCTCTTATGATTTTTATTGGAGTTATAAAAAAAGATTGTAATAAAATTTTGTATTCTCCTAATAATGATAATAAAGATAATAAGACTTTTAAAATAATGATGATGATAAATTTTTTTTCATTGTCATCATTATTTTTTTATTTTTTATTTTATTATTTTTTTTTCATATATTTTACCAAATTTTCAATATTGGGAAAACTGTTAATCCATTTTTCCCCATTTTTTTTTTTCATAATGTTTTATTTACTCATTGCCATAATTATGTTAAATTTTTTATTTTTTTTATTTTTTTTTATCTAATTTTTTTTAATCTCATTTGCCATAATTGTTATTATTTATCCAAATCTCATGATTATTATTGCCCAAAAAGATTTAAAGGCATTTTTTTGTTTTTTTTTTTTCTTTTTTTTTTTGGTGTGTTCTTTGAAAACGTTTGCTGATTTTGACGTTTTTTCGATTAAGGATTTTTTTAGTTTTGCCTTCTTTCAAATAGTGTTTCATTATCATCAGAATTACCCTAATAATCATAAACATCATTTCTATCCCCATTGTCATCATTATAGTAGTTATAATGAAGATTATAGTAATCATTAATGTAATCTTCATCACTATCGCTATTTTCATGTTGATAATAACAATGGTACTAATTGTAGGTATAATGGTAATAAATTATTACTATTACTATTAAAATTACAGTTATTAGAATATCAGTTGCTTATACTATTATTCCACGTTTTATAAAAATTCTCATTAATATTATATCATAATTATCATAATTATTATCTTTATCATTATCATCATAATTTTCATTATACTGAATTTTTCATCATTATTGCCGCCTTTATAATGATAAAAACTGTACCAATTACAGTAATAATAATGAAATTAATGTTAACAATGATAGTAATAACGATATTATCATTATTATGACAGCTATGAGAATACTGGTTGTTATTACTATGATTCCTCTTTTTATCAAACTTATCATCATTATTATTGTTTTATAGTATATTTTATGATTATCATCGTCATTATTAGCATTATTGTTAAAACTTCAAAACTGTCATTACTTTTATCATCATAATTACCATCATTGTCATCGTAATTATAATTATCTTCTTCTCTTCACTTATCATCATTATTCACATTTTAAATCGAAAAAATAGACTTTTCGAGCTTTTTCCGAAAAGTCTATAATTCACTCGGTTTTGTTTTCATAACTTCATACTTTTATTTTTATTATTATCATTACCATCATAACTATCATTATCATCAAAATTATCATTATCATAATTATCATATGTATCATTATGATTATCATTATCATAATTATCTTCATTATCATCATAATTATCTTAATTATCATCATCATCATCATCATCATAATATAATAAAATAACAATACCGATAATGATAACAATTATGAAAATGATAAAAATGATTATAGTAATGATAATGATAAAAGTAACAAAAATGAAAACAATAACAATAGTCATAATGATTATAATGATAATATAATTATTATAATCAACATTATTATTATCATCATCATTATTATTATTATCATTATCAGCATTATCATTATCATTATCATCATCATTACAATTATTAGAATTCTGGTTGTCATTGATACTGTTCTAATTATAACAATTCTAATAATCAATATATCATAATTATCAATATTATCATTATTATCATCATTACTGTCATAACTATCTTTATTATTGTTCATCATGCAATTATCACCATTATTATCATTAACTTCATTATTACCAAAATACTCATTACTTTTTTCGACTTTGGAAGGTTTCTTACTGTTGTCTTTTTTATCCACTTTATCGTCATTATCGTTATTATTGCATTGATGATGATGATTATAGTAATTATTATTGTAATTTTAGTCATCATAGCTAATTTTACAGTTATATTGACAGTTACTAATTATAGTAATTATAATAATAATAGTAATAATAATTATTATGATGATGATAATGATGATGATGATAATAATAATAAAAATAACAACAACAGAGCACAACAACAACAACAACAATAACAAAAATGATAATAATATTATCATTATTATTACTATTATAATTATTATAACTGTAACAATGATTAGAATACTGGTTATTATTGCTATTATTCCACTTTTTAATCAAAAACTATCATTATAAATATTTTTATCGTGATTATCATGATTATCATTACCTTTATTATTTTCATACTTATAATCATCATTATTATTAATAACTCAGTTATCGTCATTATTTGCAAAATCATCATGATACATTCTTGTAATTTTTCATCGAAAAAGATTTTTCAAGTCGTCTCTTTATATTTTTTGCCTGTTTTTAACCATAAATGGATACAATATTCAGTCTCAGAGCCATACATGCTCATCAGCTGGTGTTAACTCTACTATCGAAGGTTGAAGTCAGCTGGAGATGGCTATGGCTACCCCCTAGAGATGATGACCATCGCATAGCCCGACCAGTTGTAGGTGTACCCACCCATACTACTCATACCACCGCCAGGTCTTCTTACCTCTGGAGGGCAGCCACCTCAACACCTAACCGCTTCAGTTGCCTCAATAACAGGGGTAACCACGCACATCATGCCACAAAGACTGGATATTCCAAGCTCCTACATGGACAATTTGCCTGAGGTTAAGCCTGGGGCTGTCATTCTGGGTAGATGCCACCTCTGCCACCCTTTATTAAATTGGGTGGCTGGCTGTGGGGCCCAACTTCCCACCTGTGGGGTTCCCTTGGCTTTGCACCACAGGCCTCACACAGGGTTGGCAGCTACCAGAACGCAGATGAGTTGAGTAACTCCCGTTCCTATCCTGTGCCCCAGCAGTCGCCCTTCCAACGGGACCCACAACCTGCCTTATTGTAATATATTTATATATATTATATATAATATAATATATATTATATATATATATATATATATCATGTAAAAGTATGTAACACATATACATATATTATTTGCTTGTGAGAAGAACTAATCAGGTGGTACCTGATTCCCATGACAGTGTTAATTTGCAAGGTATTGTAAGGTATACTCCTAGCTTAAGGCCAGGTACTAGTCTGTAAGGAGGAGCCTGAAATCAAATCTCCCGTGAGGCAGGAGAGGCTTAGGGACCAGGTGAGGAATAAAGTCAAGCTTTTTGCTGTGGCTTTGCGTACATGTCGTGTTGCTGTCACAGCGTATGTGACATAACATATTCTGCCAATTAATCAGTCATATTTCCCATATTCAGAACTTAATGTCTATTCAATATATATATATATGTATTTTTCAGGTATTTTATTCTTTATAAATCACATTACGGGTTTGGAAATTGGCTGCATTGTTGTCTAGCGGTGTTTGTCAACTCTCCACACGGCGGACTCAAGCAAGCGTCCCTTGAATTATGTAAAAAAATTCATTCTTTTTTTCATTATTGTGTTCTGCATGTGTAATATATTTTTTTCATTTGCCATCACTGTTTTAAGATTGATTTTACTACTTTATAACTTGGTATGATTTATTCTGAATAAATTACTCAAAACCTGAAATGTACAAAACACTTTTGGCGGGAAAATCTCTCCGGATTGTCAACGCGTAATCAGCCACTAATTACCGCTGCAATTATGTCGAAGAGGCAGAGGAACGCGATAATATATGACAGCGACCTTGAATATCTGAGAAATTCTGAAGATTCTGACGAATTTGATGTAGATGATCCTGATAAATAAATATAGGTAAGCGATAGTGGGATGGAAGGAACACTAGCACAGAATTTGATCATGATAAATTTATCATATTAGATTTGTATATCCAAAATGAAGTAATTAGAGATTACATATCGCATGACCTTGAATGTAATACAATCTATTATATAGGAATTATTCAATATATTCTAACCTATTGCTACGCCAGTGGGTCTTTGTCTCTGTGCGAAACATGTGTTAACATGAAAAGGATGACCTGGGCATGTGTTAACATGAAGGGACCTAGGCAAACATGACGCAACTGGCTGTGAGCGGAGGAACAAGCCCAGAGACGCAGTTGGTGTGCGCTCCTGTGAAGACCTCGTGTGTGCCCTTGTGACTTCATATACTTTGTGTTGCCCTGTTATAAGCTGTATCATGCAGTGTGACATGCTGGATTCCCCCTGTATTGTGCCTATAGAAAAGTGTACGGGTAAATAACTTGTGTAAATAAAGGAAAGACTGTCATCGTGTGTTTATTTCGTGCCCTGCCTCCCACTGGCATTTCCCCTCGTGGTGTTCTGGGACTATGACTGAGGCAGGCACGAGTGAGGTGAAGCCGAGCCAGATGGACCTGATCACTGCCATACTGGCCGGTATGAGGGAGGAAATGACACAAAGGGCAGAAGAGCAGGCACAGAGGGCACAGAGCAGCGCACCATCTCGTCGAGATGCAGGCAAGGAAGGCAGAGGAAACAGTTCTGCCGACTTGTTGAGGTGCTACAGAGCAATCTTGCATCTGTGAAGATGGAAACTCAGCAGTACACCGACGAAGCCTGCAACAGCGTGAAGAGTGAACTGATGGAGGAGGTGCAGACTCTGAAGGGCGAGGTTCAGGGCCTGAGGGAGGAAGTGAAGGAGGAAAAGCGGCATCACGAGGTAGTAACGTTGCAAGCAGAGAAGGCAGACGAGGTTCTGGCAACAGATGTCAGAGTGTCAGATTTACTGGGGTCTGCCTGGGGTCCATGTCAGGAAACCCCCGGGCCTCGCAGCGTCGTGTCGGAGCCAGTGGTTGCTGCAGAAGGCTGGGGACCCATCGGAACCGCTCCCTTGGGTATAGGTGGCGGCAAACTCGGACCCGGTCAACCCGCCTCGTTGTCTCCCTCACCCCCTTCCTCCCCCCCGGCGTGTTAGTTCACGGCACGCGTTCTCCACCCTGCAGCCCCTCGGCCTCCAGACATTCTGTGAGGCATAAGCCAGCTGAGTACGACGGGAAGGTGGCCTGGGAGGCATATGTCGCCCAATTTGAAATGCTGGCATCTGCCCAGGGCTGGAGCCAGGAAGAGAAGGCCCTGCAGCTGGTAACAGCACTAAGGGGCCCCGCGGTGGAAGTGTTGGGGCATCTGCCGCCATCCCAACATGCCTCTTACACCAGCGTGGCGAAGGCTTTGAAACGCCGTTTCGGGCACCACCACCAGGCCGAGGTATATTGGGCCCACTTAAAGAAGCGGACTCGTGAGCGTGGCGAGACACTGTCCCAGCTGGCGGAGGATGTGGAGGTGCTGGTAAGGAGGTTGTACCCTGCGGCTGCGGAAGAGATGATTGTGGTCCTGGCCCGCGATTTCTTTGTTGATGCTTTGCAGGACCAGCAGCTGCAAATCTACGTTAAGCAGGCACACCCTGAGGACCTGCAGGTGGCGCTGGCGAGGGCCTTGGAATTCAAGGCCTTCCTGAAGGCAACCAGTGGTCTAGGGCTGCTGCTCAGCCCGCCATGACCTCTGGGGCGGAAGGCTAAAGTGGAGAAGGTAGCATTGAGGAAGGTGAGCCCTAGCACTTTCCAAGGCTTGTGTTGAGGCTGCGGTGAGGAAGGGCACAGACGTAGTCGGTGTCGGAGAGAGCGGAGAACACGACCTCTCAACTGGACAGATTCTGATGCTTCCAGCAGTGCTGCAAGGACTGTGGCAGGTATGGTCACCATCGAGTGCATGTTCTAAGGCTAAGAAAGTGGTACAGGCGGAAAACTCGGACAGGCTGGAGAAGGGGTCCGCAACCCAGTCGTCCTCGGTTCCCGGGCCCGACTTGGGTAAGCTGCCGTCGAACCAGCACGATGCAGGTGGAGGCTTAGTAGATGGGAAGCCATGCCGCCTGACAGTGGACACTGGGGCTGAGAAGACCCTAGTGTGGCCTGATATGTTGGCCACTATGTGACTTCAAGATGCACCACAGAGACTGTGTGGTGTCACAGGGCATTGCGTGCAGCTCAAGGGGCCAGTGGAGGCTCGTATTGGCGTGGGCAGCACGGTGCAGCGGCTGCCGGTGTATGTGGCCGATCTGGACGAGCACTGCTTGCTGGGCCTTGACTACCTGACCAGAGTAAGGCGTTGTGTCGACCTTGGACGGAAGCTGGTGAGGGTGCACGGTGAAGATGTGCCCTTGCTTCCAGAGGTTGGCTGTGCAGAGATAGTTACGGCTGAGCGACTGCACCTTGCCCCCAGGACAGAGTCTAGAATCCGGTGTCGACTGTCAAGAGTGATACGTGGAGTAGAGGGCCTCGTGGAGCCCATCCAAAACCTGCAGCTGGCAGATGGCGTAGCAGTTGGGCGGAGCCTTGTTGGACCAGGGGAGGGGTTAGTTACAGTGTTGGTAGCTAACTTCTCCGATAAGGCCCAGAAGGTGCCAGCTGGTGCAAAGCTGGGCACTTGTGAGGAAGTGGAGCATCCAGAAGAGTCGTCGGGGAGCAAGGAGTTGGTTGGTGTGGGCCGTTGCCTGACTTCCTCGAAAACGACCGTCTGTTGTCCACGTGGACCGGCTGTGGCGTTACCATGGGCCAGGAAGCTACTCCTGGGGCCATAGTGAAAAAGATGAAGTTAGCCCCAGTAGCGGCGTTGAGGACGTGGCAGACGCTGACCGAAATGAGGACGAGCATTTGGACGGTGAGGACGATGCAACAGACGTCAGTGGTGACCATGAGCCAGGTCTTGGGGCAGGAGATACCCCTCTGGGTGCTACTGCCAATCTACCGCCGCCCACACCTCCTCCAGAGCGACCCCAGCGAGAGCGAAGAAATCCGCGCTGGATGAAAGATTTTTGTGTTTCTGAGAACTGATTTTCAATTACGGTTACTTTTGTTTGAAAGAATTTTGTTTGTTCCTGAGGACTAATTTTATGTAAATTTTCTGTATTTTTCATGTTTAGGTATGTCAGAGCAGACGGGTCGTCTGCTTGATAGGGGGGGATAGTGCTATGCCAGTGGCTCTTTGTCTCTGTGCGAAACATGTGTTAACATGAAAAGATGACACCTGGGCATGTGTTAACATGAAGGGACCTGGGCAAAACATGACGCAACTGGCTGTGAGCGGAGGAGCGGAGGAACAAGCCAAGAGACGCAGTTGGGTGCTGCTCCTGTGAAGACCTCGTTGTGCCCTTGTGACTTGATATACTTTGTGTTGCCCTGTTATAAGCTGTATCGTGTAGTGTGACATGCTGGATTCCCCCCGTATTGTGCCTATAGAAAAGTGTACGGGTAAATAACTTGTGTAAATAAAGGAAAGACTGTCATTTTGTGTTTATTTCGTGCCCTGCCTCCCCACTTGGCGTTTCCCCTCGTGATGTTCTGGGACGCTGTGGTGCTCGGTGCCTCTTGGAGCTGTTAAGTGTTCACGCCGTCTGCCTAGCCTGCCTTGTGTTGGTGGCAGAGAGACGAGGCGGCCGGCGTAACACTATTATAGGCCAATACTTGAACACATGATACTGTGAAAATATTCACTTTCGCCCAGACATTCTGATTCCCGATGCTAATGTTCCCAAGTACCGATGTGCTGCAGTGCCGATGTTCCCCGGAAATATAAAATCACCCTAACATTCCTCGATTTCTATGAAAACGAATTGAAGATTACTTGATTATTGTTTCATTTCGTTTTTTGGACGTTTTAGATACAGTTGAATATGCGTTGATTTATAGTTTGAGTGAATAATCAGTGGGCCATTTGCTCACTCTCTCTCTCACTCTTACGCTCTCTCTCTCTCTCTAACTCTCACTCACTTTCCTCGAGGAGAGAGAGAGAGAAAGAAAAAGAGAAAGAGAGAGAGAGAGAGAAAGAAGGGTGGAGAAGAATAATTATACAGATGACCTAAACTTACTGTTCATAATACACACTGACTTGTGTGCACAAATCAAAAAAAGTCAACACATGTTCTATCGCAGACATTTATATACAAATTATATAAAATTACCTGCATCAAACATATTGAAATTCTCATACATACGCATCAAGTGGTATCCATACAAATCCAGTTCTTATTTCCTTATCTAGCGCACATAGGGACCAGTGAGTATTTGCCCCTGGTTAACATACGAATCGGGGAATATAGGTGCCAGGAAACTTTGGTACCTTATAGATACCGGGATGCACCGGTACCTAATACGTTCTGGGGATAATCTGCACGGGGAACAAAGGGATCGCATCGTATTTGGGAATATAGATACCGGGGTATCGCGGGAGTAACCCATATCACGCAAGCGCATAGATTACACTTAAATTCACACGTTTTGTTATTGAAAATCTGAGAAACACAACCACTCTCATACACATACAAACAAATATATACATGCAAATACTCTCTGATAGCACAATCTCTAACTCACACATAAATGTTCTAATGCACAAATGCACGTACTTTCGCACATAACTTCAAAATACACACACCTGTTATGACACACACAAAACACACAAGCGCTCTAATACGCATATACAAACATTTAATTTTTGTATTTACAAATGCTTTCTACTTTCTACCTAACATTCTCTTGTTCTCACGCATCAACACACATTTCGTGTTGCCTTTCATATACATACATATGCATTTCCTTTCATGAATAACTGTCGATCTTCTTATTTATAGAAAGTGATGAAAAACTACATCCTGACACAGGTGCGTCACACCGAGATGATGGAGGTGAGCACGTTATTTAGCAGCCAGATGAATAGAGGTTTACCGAGTTCCGTCCTGTTCTCTTTCCCCTTTCCCGAAGAGGATAAGGATAAGTCCGATATGCGAAGCTTAGCCTCGCCCGGGCTATGCCATGAGGGGAGCCCGGCCTGTGTCGACTAATGCCGACTCGCTCACGTGTGTCAGCTGGTGCTGATTCGGCTGAACCTAGTCCTTACCCGCCGTGGTGCCCGGCCACAGTAGTAACCTCCGGGCGACAACTGCAACTTCTCGCACCTGGGCGCGGGGCGCGAACCGCCGACCACTCGGATGAGAGGCTGACACGTCACCACTGTACTAGCCCGGAAGCTTCGAAGACGATGCAGGGATCAGCAATACTTGCTCCGTCACTGAGGACTTCGAAGAGAGCTCGATTTTTTCTCGTTTTTTGATAATGCTCACATCGACGAAAATGTATAACAGTGAAATGAATATCATGAATATCTGATGAACAAGGAAGTCTACTCACCAAATTCTCGAATGTATCAGTGTAGACCAACAGATATAAATGAATGCTAATATTCATATGCTTGTGGCCATGGCTCATGTAAAAAAAAAAAAAAAAAACAGGTTAAATGACTATTGGTCTACATACTTTCTCATATCAACACCAATGTTTGGAACAAGAATGAGTAGGGACAGATTTTAGTCATTTTGCGCCACCTTCATTTCAGTGGCAATCAAAATGATGCACATCACAGATTATCAAAGATAGGAAGGGTAATGACATCACAATGGCATCAGGCACAAGTTTTCAACAAAATTAAATCCCTTCCAAGATTTGTGTATTGACGAAAGTCTGGTGCTGTGGAGAGGTAGACTTGCTTTCCGTCAGCATATACCTAATAAGCGCCACAGATTCGGCCTAAAATTATTTTTAGTCTGTGATGTTGAGACAGGTTTCATGTTGGATTTTATATTATACACTGGAGCACACACTGAGGCTCAGGTTGACTCAAAATTTAGTTTTGCTGGCTCGTTAGTCAACATTTTGATAGAACCAAACTTGAGCAAAGGACATAATCTTTTTAAAGATAGTTATTACGCCAGTCCAATTCTGATTGAACACTTACAGCAAAACAGTACAGGAGCTTGTGGCACAGTTCGACCAAATAGAAAAGGGATGCCTTGGTTCCCTGCAGTCAACCGGGGGGG
>NC_051411.1:21173721-21176221 GCF_015228065.2 Penaeus monodon
TAATCTCCGAAATGCAAAATTAATATGTATATAATGGTAAATGTACAAGACCATTGATTCCAAGTTAATCTTTATTAAAGTGAATAATTAACATCAGAATCTTCTACATAACTTAACAATATCAAGAAGGAACAGTACAGGACTTAGGGGTTACTGTCAGATAATGATACAGAAGAGGCACTTTAAAATGATTTAAAAAATAGCAATGTGTAAATGCCGATACTAGTGGCCTCTAATTTATTGCTATTGATTTAGGGATGTTAAACATTAAAACAATAGAACAATCTGATAAGTGTTTAAAGGGGAAAACTATAAAACTTAAAACTTATAATGTCATTTGTTTAACATTTGTTTTTGTTTAAGTTTAACAGAGCGGTGCATGCTGTTCCTTCCTTGATCGGAGGATACTTGGGTTTCACGAGGGAAAAATATAATGGTGCAGAACGAAGGCTGGAAAGTAGCCAAGAAAATAAAAGAAGTCTTATTAACGTAGCTTGCTAGCGTTTAAAAAAGTGTATTCAGATTTAGACGTAATACACTAAGTGAGAAAAACGACGAAAACACGCACATCCGCACCTAAACACAATCTCATATATACATATACATAATACATACTTTCACACACACACGCACACCGAGTGTGTGTGTGGTGTGTGTGTTTGTGTGTGTGTGGAGTGTGTGTGTATGCATATGTGTGTGTGTGTGTGTGTGTGTGTGGTGTGTGTGTGTGTGTGTGTGTGTGTGTGTGTGGGTCTGTGGGTTTTGGGTGTGTGTGTGTGTATGTGTGTGTGTGTGTGTGTATGTGTGTGTGTGTGTGTGTGTGTGTGTGTGTGTGTGTGTGTGTGTGTGTGATAATAATAACTTGGGGTTTGGTGTGACAAGCTCTTGTGCCTTCAGTCAAATTATGCTGCCAGTTTATTGTGCTTCTAGGCTATCCCGTGTACAAGGACAGGCTGAGGTTACCATCCACTGGCGGTGCCGGATCTGAATGCCAGATCAGCAAGATTGCTAGACGAGAACGCTACCACTGCACCACACAGCACACTGTGTGTGTGTGTGTTTTTGAGTGCACACATACATACATACAAACACGCACACGCACACAGACATATACAGTATTGTGCATAAAATGATTCGTGACCAAATCATAATAAAAAGAATGGCAAGGAAACGTTCAGTCTCCAAAGCTAGTTTGCTAAAAGGATATTTTATCCCTAAAGAGTATAGGCTATTAAAAATCCTTGAGGAGAAGATGATATTAAAGGATTGGAGTTTTTTTTCATTTACTAAAAACACTGGATAGGAATGTTAAACGGGTTTTGGAGGCTAGTAGAGATATGGCGAATAGGAAATATCTTAAGATGATGGAGTGGCTAAGAAGGCTGCTTAATATGAGGAAAATTTGCATTCCTAAACACTCAGGGCACTTACAAGTTAGGCTTTTGAAAGATAAGAATTCTATCAAAGGAAATTATAACTATGTTGTGATCTTATAAATATGATAACATTTTAACTTATTGAAAGCATCTGGCCTAAACAGGATATATGAGAAAATTTCACAACATCTGTGAATGGTTATTGGACAACTTCACTACCATAACCCACAGGACCACACCATGTAGAGGTATAATAAATCTATACCCTATACCTGTCTTCATAAAGCACCTGTGTGTCAAGTATTTCAATATGATGCTGCTGCATTTGTGCAAATATTTTTAGTAGTAAAGACAAAATACTTCAATCACTTAAGGCAAAATAACACTCATTTTGTCATACTCTAACAGCCTTTTCATGCTTGCTCTGAAAAGATCTCAAGTTACTTGTTACTAAACTGGGTAACTGTTTTATCGGTCTCTTCTTTCCAATTCCCGCCTACCTATATGTAACCAGCAATCATATAAAAACACAAGGCAGGCTACTGTCTGGTAACAGTGAGAGTTTTGATCTCTTCATATTTTTTTACCATTCACACATTTTATTCATTTTCACTTTTCAAAAGAGGTAAAGAAAATAGCTCTAATGAATGAGCATTATGGGTTTAACACTAGTTATAGTACAATGACTTAGTGTTCATTGCCAACATTATAATAACAAGTATCTAAATCTCTTGTATATTGATGAATCAAATGACTGATCCGGAGACTAGTCGTATATTATTCCCTGTGATTACACAGGTTGGCAGAAGATAAACCAACTATTTATACGTACCACAACTTGACTTATGAAACAATTCATTTTTTTATTCCAACAATTTGTAGAACATACATACCTGACATTATAAAATGACATGTCATAGGTTTGTCATTCAAAGTGGGAACTACTGATGTAGTACTCTATGTAAGATGTTACAAGTATTTCACAATCAGTATAGTGCATTATCAATACCTGAAATACTACAATCATCAACAATATAACATTCCTATATATGGTACTACATATTAATGTTTGGATTTATGGAATTTCTAAAAAACATACCCACTCATGACTAACCGACACAAAT
>NC_051411.1:21180740-21205740 GCF_015228065.2 Penaeus monodon
GCCACTAGCGAGATGTCCATCCCACCGCTTTACAGTCTTTGTCCTCGTGGGAGGCATTGGCACGAGAATCTAACCGCACCAGTGCAGCCGCCTCGTCGCACTGGCGGTGGATGTCCATTTGCCCCGATCGCCCTGACCAGTGAGTGGGGTTTTACTTCCTGAGGGGGAGCGTATCGGTCGACGCTCACATCTACTCGAGTATATACACGCATGCTCATAAATCGCTCGACCTCTGCACCTTGGCGGTGGACTCTCCTGCAGTAAGGTTAGGCTGATCCCCAGACCAGACTAGGCCTTTCTGCCAATCACAAGGCACTGAGACTGCAATAATCAGATTGTATACATACCATGGTTTAAACATAAACAGGACTATGCACCCTGAGGACTCTCCTTCCTCAAGGAGGACCCTGCAGCAAAGAAACCTAGGCCTCTCCAACACAAGGACACATGCAGACTGCAATAAATCAGGTTGTGCAGTGGGCAACATACCATGGGTTTAAATTTTCTTCATGCAGAACAATAGCTATGCATTTCCACAAATGAGGAAAGTTCCATCCTTCCCTCTATTTAGGAGCAAACCCACTGCAATTTGTCCAAGAGGTGAAGTACTTGGGTCTAATTTTTTATTCAAGGCTTACATAGGTACCTCACATCAAACTGTTAAAGGTGAA
This sequence comes from Penaeus monodon, assembly GCF_015228065.2. Taxonomy (NCBI): domain Eukaryota; kingdom Metazoa; phylum Arthropoda; class Malacostraca; order Decapoda; family Penaeidae; genus Penaeus; species Penaeus monodon. The sequence goes on from NC_051411.1 coordinate 21,181,412, forward strand.
GGCTACAAAAAACGCTTAGTATTTTGCGGGTTCTTTTACATCTGGATTAGGGTGCAGACGGCATAACACTTCCGCGGCTTTACCGAGTGCTTATTTGTAGTGAACGTGACTATGGATGTGAGGCTCATTCCTCTGCAACTCCCACTGTTCTCCGGATGTTGGACTCGGTTCAGAATGAAGAATCTGTACAGGGGCTTTCTGGTCTTCTGATCTTGATAATAACGATAATGATAATAATAGTAATTATTATTATCGTTATCATTATCATTATTTTCTTATTATTATCATTATCATTTTGTTATTATGATTATTATTACTAATATTATTATTATTATTATCATTATTATTATTATTATTATTATTATTGTTATTATCATTATTATCATCATTAATCTAATTATCATAATTATCCTCATGATCAACTTAATCATTGCCAAATTCTTCATAAAAGTAGGCTTTTTCGAGTATTCTCTGAAAAGTTTTTATTTCGCTAGATTTTATCGTTTTCGATTTTTTTCGGAGGGGGGGTCTTAATTTTAGCCCTTTTTAGAATATTTTAAACGGATGCTGTTATTGTTATTATCATTATTATCATCATTATTATCATCGTTATTGTCATTATTAATCCAAATATCTGATGTTTTATCAATAGTAATTTATTGCCAATATTATTATAAATATTATTTTTTTCGACTGTTCTCTTTATAATTACTGTTATCATTATTAATATCATCATCATTATCATCACTATGTTGTGATTATTGTAATATTTTTTTTATCAATATTACTATTTGCATAATGATAATAACAATGATAACTATGACAATTACATGATAATGATAACAATTATGATAATTACAATGAAAATAATAGTGATAATAATTACATAATTATACTAATAATGCCAATAATAATGTAAAAAATGGCAATAATAATAATGATAATAATAATAATAAATGGTAAAACATTCTACTCTGTTGAAGCTATGGTAGTAAACACAATACACAAACTAGATTTATTAAAGGAGACAACAGTTTCGAAATCTTCAGGTCTATTATTATTATTATGGGAATATTGGTTATTAATGCTATTATTCCTATTATTATCAAATGATCATTATTATTGTCATCATTAATGCAATTATGATAATAATTATTATTATTAACTTAATTATTGCCAAAATCATGATATACATAATTTTGAATTTAATAATTGGCTGTTGAAGTGTTGTTTTCGCTAGATTTTGCCTTTTTTGACTTCCGGGGTTTCTTATTTTAAGTCTTTTTTTCATCCATATCGTCTTTATTATCATCATATTCATGATCACTGCAGTTGTAACAATTATTGTTGTTATCATAATTATTTCTATTTTATTTTGATAAAAGAAATGATCATTATTATAATAAAAACAACAGTGATAATGGGGATGATGATAATATTGTAAAGATAATAATAATAATAATAACAATAGTACTACTACTACTACCAATAATCGTAATAATAACACCAACAACAACAACAATAATAATAATAATAATAATAATAATGTAATTATCATTCTTATGAAAATTATGGTAATATTGGTCAATATTGATATCATTCCTATTATTATCAAAATATTTTTTATTTTTTTTTTATCAACATTGTTGTCATTATCATCATTAATATCATCATAACTCCAATCATCATACTTTTCACCATTATGAACTTGCCAAAATCATCATAATTATAATTTTCAAACTCTACAACTGTTATACTTTGCTTGATATTGACGCTTTTTGCATATTTTCGGGGTTTCTTATTTTTAGTCCCTTTTACGTAATGAATAGATGATATTATTATTATTATTATCATAATAATCATCAGTATTGTCATTATTATGCTCAATATTGTCATCAATAATGCAAATATCATATCAAAATTATCATATCATATTTTCGACTGTTCTCTGAAAAAGTCTATATTTAGCAAGATTTTGCCAGGCTTCTTTTACCTTTCGGAGCTTCTAACTTTTAGCCCCTTATCATTATTACTAACATGATTATCATCATATTATCAAAATTATGATAATTATAATAATCATTGCCATGATTTTTGTAATGTCTCCTCATTATTATTATGGTTATAATAATAATAATTATTATAATTATAATGATTATTATAATGATAATTATGATTATAATGATGATAATTATAATGATAAATGATAATGATAATACTGATAATGATAATGATTATAATGGTAATAATAATGATTATGATGATTATAACAATGATAATAGTGGTCAAAATATTAATAACAGTTAGAAAAAAAAATAACTGATATTATTGTTATCATTAGTATTTTTGTTTTGACAATTATGAGAACATTGGTTATGACTGTTAATATGCAATTATCAAAATTATCTTTATTATTATGATTTCATTATCATAATTATAATTGTCATTATCACCATTATCATGATTATTGTCGTCATTAAATCAGTTATCATTATAAACATTAGCTTAATTATTGCCAAAATCATCATAATTATCATCTTAAATCTGACTGTGGGCTTTTCGAAAGTTCTCTGAAAAGCCGTCATTTCGCAAGATTTTCCTGTTTTTTCGAGCTTTCGTGGTTTCTTAATGTTTCCCGTTTTTCCTCTATAAATAGATGCTATTAGTGCTATTATAATCGTTATAAGCATGGTTAATATTTTTATTCTCATCATTATTATCATTTTCATCATTAAAGTCAATATCAATTATGATAATAATTATTATTACTTATTTGATTAATACCAATGTTGATAAGTCAGAAGAACTCATCTTCCCTGCGTGCAGTAAGCAAGTTTGATTGGTCAATGCATATATGACTCGCTGTGGGGATCAGTAAAACACAAGAGTTGCTGCGCTTAAGTGTATGTTTTGAGGAGGATTCACATGGCAATTCAGGGTTGTTTACATTTCAGATATAAAACTTTGCCGTTAGATGGCGTACATAAACGAAAACATACTCTTACATGGGTAACTTAACAAAATATAGTTTCACCTTCGTTTAGATATGAGGTATATGGTAGGCACACGAAATAAAAGTATCTTTATACTAATAACCATCTTTGATTATGCCAACGGTGTGTTGGAATAATCAAAGATGTTTCTTATTTAAAGATGGGTATGTGATCTGAGAATTTATCCCCTGATACACTTAAAAACTTTCAACTTCTTCTTGTTTACAGGTTTTGTAAATATATCAGCTGGATTCTGCTTTTGCTCTAATGAAATGGTACCGAATATCAATGTCTTTGATCTTTGCCGATTTACTGGATTTCTGGCAAGATTAATTGCGCCTTGGTTATCAACTCCTAAGTCTACAAATTTAAACTTAAATCCTAATAGACCAGACACAATTTGTCTTGGGAACTTTGCTTCCTGAATGGTGTATGTAAGTGCCATGTACTCTGCTTCACAAGATGAAAATTGAACTGGTTCATTTGTTTTTCTAAATGTAAGACCATATGTCATGGTACCTTTCAAGTACTTAAGTACATGCTTAGCAGAATTTAATTGAGCTTTTGTGGGTTTTGACATATTGTGAAAGTTTTGTAACCACAAAGCACAAGTCTGGTCCAGTACCTGACATAACATAAATGAGACTACCGACTATTTCTCTGTAAAGAATTGCATTAATTAACTCATTAGATTCTACTGTAGAGGTGTTTATAATAATTGGATCACATGGTATATTTCTTACATAACAATCTGACATCTTGAATCTATCAAAAAAAAAAAAAAAAAATACATATTTGGTTTGATTCACTTCAATGTAATTTTTACCTGTAACAAATGACATTCCAAGAAACCAGTTTAGTTTACCTAAATCATTCATTCTATTTTTTTGACAAAGAAACTTCTTACATTTGTTCATCAGGGACATATTATTGCTGGCAATAATTAAGCCATCCACCCATAAGAACACAACAATATCACTGTACCTATCATGCTTTAGATACAGACAATGATCATCACTCTGTGATTGCTTGAATCCTGAAATATTCCTCATGCTACCACTTTGTTTCAGACCTTAAAGTGACTTTTTCAGTTTTCATTACAAAACATTTCTATCCCTATCTTTTTCCTCATAACCTTCAGGTTGTTCTACATAAATTTCATGATCAATATCAGCATTCAAATAAGCTGTTTTAACACTCATTTGGTGTATTACCATATTTTTCTGTACATCCACATTCAATAAAGCACGAAGTGTAAACATTCTTGCTGTTGGTGCAAAAGTCTCTCCATAGTTCGATGTCTTTTAACTGTGAATATCCTTTGGCGACGTGCCTTGCTTTGTATTTTTCTTTGCTGTTTGGTCCAGGTTTTACTTGATAGACCCATCTTCCGCCTACTGCTGTATGCGACTCGGGCATTGTGGTAATGTCATAGGTGTTGTCTTTAGAATTGAAGATATCTCCTCATCCATTGCTTTCTTCCATTGGGGTCCCTCTGGAGATGAAATAGCCTCTTGGTAGGTGGCTGGTAGTGGGTTATGTGACACTCGGTAGCAATGATGTATAAAGCTATTATGTGTCACACTGGAGATATTGTCCAATTCATCAGTAATGTAGTCATCTAATCCTAAGGGTTTCTGTCGTTCACGAGTTGGATATCTTCTTTCTTCATTTGTGTTATCTGGTGGCTTGTCTTGATTTTCTGGAAGTGATTTTTGCTGAAGTTTAATTTCCACCAAGATGTCATCTTCATCCGAGATTTGCTCGTCCTTCGGTGGTTCAGCTACATTGGGTAAGTTTTCCATGAACTTAACATTTTTCTTTACTGTTTGCAATTATGGGAAGTAAATCAAGTAGGCTGGACTCTGATGCTTGGCCGTCTTCCGGTAAGTATTTCTACCGGAGTCTTCTGAATTCTGGGATTGTAGCACCTATTCCTCGTGTAACAAGCAGCCTTCACAACATAACCCCACATATCTTTGGGTAATATGGACTCAATCAGTAATCATCGAGCCATGTCAAAAATTGGTTTGTGTGATCTCTCAACTGTTCCATTTTGATGTGGAGAGTAGGATGCAGAAAACTCTTGTATAATATTATTTTCTGTAAGGAGTGTTCTGATTTCGTTATTTGTAAATTCTATTCCATGGTCACATCTCAGGCTTTTTATATTGCCATATGGTGCTGTTTCTGCAAGATATCTCTTGATAGCATACACTGTATCACCCTTATTCTTAATGAGGTAGATTCTAAGAGCTGAGTAGTCATCTATGAAAGAGACACTGTACCTATAATCTCCTTTAGCTTCTGGATCAATAGGTCCTACTACATCACAGTGTACTATATCCATAGGTTATTTAGCCTTTTGTCAGACTTTCTATTTCTATACTGTGCCATCTTACCAAGGGCACATGTGGTACAGATAAATTTTTCTTTACTCAAAATGTGCATTCCATCGACAGTTGCTTCAAGTTTTTGCACATCAACCACATTGCAGTGTCCAAGGATTTTATGCCATTTCTCTAGGGTGTGCTTTGCTTTAGTTTCTCCATTCGAGAGTTTGTGTGTAGGTTACCTCTATGTAAGTAGAACGATTTGTTTTTCTCTGTAATATCGAATATCCTGCCATCCTTGGTAGTTAGTGAGCTGCCATTAGGTGAAAAAGTAATGTTGTGTCCACTCTTAATGACTTTCCATACTGACATGATTTCGTGCTTAAATCCTGGTATGTATAATGCACCTTTTAACAAAATACTTCTTGAGTTGCCGTCTCGATCTTGGATAAAGTCCTTGACATCACCAACTCCCTGTACCGTTCCTTGCTGTCTTTGGCCATTTGCCAGCTCTATGTAATGGTTTTGTTTTTAAAAGACCCTTGAAATCTCACAAATTTTGGTTCATCTATCTCTATGTGTGAAGTGCAACTACTTTCAGTCATGAGTAAATTCTTATCTGCTTCTAAGCTTGATATATTCTGTTTTCCAATGTCACACAACTGAGGTCCCTCCAACCGTGATGAGTGTGTTACATGGAGAGAGTATTCATAATTTTGGTCTTCGCTTGTGAAGTTATTACTCTTCCTGGGGTTCTTTATTCTACATTCACTAGTATTGTGACTTCTTGACTGATAAAATTCACACCATTTCTTATTATTCTGAGGTTTGTTTACTCTTTTAAACTCACTACCTTTATAGCATTTTGATGCAAAATGGCCTGGTTCCCCACACCTAAAGTATCTCTTCTGTTTAACTGTACTATTGCCATGGGCAACCATTACTCTGTCCGTATCAGAATTTTCTCTGAGGTGATCTTCATCACTCAATAAGGCTGTCTTTATCCTATGAAATCATATAGAGGGTCGCGCTAATTAGCCACATCTACAAAATTCTTGTACTTAGGTAGAAGTCCTTTCAGTGTACTTGTCACCAAAAGACTACCACTAACACTCTCACCTGATTCTCTTAGTGCTGCTACTATCTCTTCCATGGACGATTGATATTCTGTAATACTGCCATCTTCCAGTCTTTTGTTATGAATGACCCCCATAAAGCATACAACCTGTGGTTTGTTTCTCTCATGTAATACTTTCGTAGCACTGCCAAAGCTTTCACACCGTCTCCTCTTGCTTCACGTTTTAACATGCCAAGTGACGTTCTGTCAAGATAACCTGTTAGATAACTGTAGATTGTCCCTTTGGCATCTTACAGATTATAACCTTCTGGACATTCTGAAGCATACTTATCAAATGCGAGATGTAGTTTCATAACATACAAACCGCCATGGAAATGTTATTCCCACGATTCATACTGCATTACCATCAAATTGCTTAAATCTGGGCCCATATCCTGTTTACATGTCAGGACTCGTCTTCCCTGCGTGTAATAAGCAAGTTTGACTGGTCAGTGCATATAAGACTTGATGTGGAGATCAGTAAATCACAGTTGCTGCGCTTAACTCTATGTATTGAGGAGGATCCACGTGGCACTGCAGAGGATTATTTACATTTCAGATATAAAACCTTGCCGTTAGATGGCGTATATAAACGAAAACATACTCTTACATAGGTAACTTTACAAATTAGAATTTCACCTTAGTTTAGGTATGAAGTATATCGTAGGCACATGAAATAAAAGTATCCTTGTACTAATAAAAATCTTTGATTGTTCCAACAGTAATGTAAACAACCCTCTGTAGTGCCACGTGTATCCCCATCAATAAGCACAGCAACTGTGTTTTACTGATCCCCACAGCGAGTCATATATGCATTGACCAGTCAAACTTGCTTAATTCACGCAGGGAAGATGATTATTAACTTAATATTTGCCAAAATCATCAAAATTATCACCTAAAGTCGAAAAATGGGCTTTTCAACTATTCTATGAAAAATCTTTTTACATTAGAAATCAACTCTAATAATATCATTATCATTTCATATATCATTATCATTATTTTCATCATTATCATTATAATTATAGCAGTCGAATAGTTAATGTCATTATTATGATGATCTTCCTCATTATTACTGTTTTTCTAATGATTATAATGATAATAATTATGATTATAAGAATAACGATAATTATAAAAATACCAATAATTATAATGATTAGAATTATGATCAATAGAAAAGTAAAAGTTATAATAATAATAATAATGATAATAATAATAATGATGATGTCATGATGATGTCATTGTTATTGATTAATTACTATTATAAAAATATGAGAATATTGAATATTATTGCTATTATGCGTTATGAAAGTTATCGGTAATATTTCATAATTATTATCATTGTTGTCGTTATCATCATTATTATCATTATTGTCATTATCATCATTATTATTATCATTAGTGACATTTATCATAGGCATTATTATTTTTTTTTAATCTAATCATCATAATTATCATGATTAATTTACTCATTGCCGAAATCATCATGATTATCATATTATTATTGTTATTTTTATTTTCAGCATTATGAAATTTCTGAGAATATTGATTATTATCATTCCCGTTCCTATGAATATGATTGTTAATATTATTATTTCATCACTATTATTACTGTCATTATCACAATTAATATAATTATTGTCATCATTATTCCAATTATTGTAAATATATTTATTATTAGCTTGATTATTGCTTAAATCATAATTGCCATTTAAATCGGTAATGGACATTTTCGACTGTTTTTTTTTCGGCTGTACTTTAAAAACATTTAACATTATAATTATCATCATTATTGCAGTTGTAATAATTACTGTTTTCATTATTGTAATATATCATTATTTTTTTATAATGATTAAAAAAAAAAAAATAATCAAAATAATAATATTTAGAAAGATTATACTACTACCATTGATGATGATAATAATGATTATATAATAATAATGATTATGATGATAATAATAATAATGATAATAATAATAATAATAATAACGAAAATAATAATGATAATAATAATAATAATAATGATAATGATAATAATAATAATAATAATGATAGTAGTGATAATAATAATAATAATAATAATGAAAATTATGAGAATAGTGGATGTTATTGCTATCATTCCCATTATTATCACAATTATTATTGGTATTATTATTTCATCATTATTATCATTATAGTCTTCATAATCAAATTATCAAACTTATTATCATTATTATTATTATAATTTTGAAAATTGGGAAAATATTGGTTATTATTGCTATTATTCATATCAAAACTATCATTATTATAATTCATCATTTGTATCATCATTATTGTCATTAGTGACATTCATCATTTTTATATTGATAATAACTATGGTACTAGGTAGTAATGATAATATATCAGTACAATAATTAATATCATTTTGTTTTATTATTGCCATTACTATTACTATTATCATTATCATTATTGTTACTATTATCATTATTTTTATTGTTACTGTTATCACTATTATTATTGTTTCTATCTTTCTATCTTTCTTTTTTCATCATCATCATTATTATTGTTCTATCATAATCATCGTAATCGTTATTATTATTATTATTATATTATTATTATTATATTATTATCATTAGATATTTATCATTAATATTATCGTTATTGTCATAATTGAAAATTATCACAATTATCATTATTATCACAAATAAAGTTATTGCCCAAATCATTATTACTAACCTTTTTAATCCAAAATGTGTTTTTTGTGTTTTCTCAGAAAATTCTTTTGCTATATTTTTTCCGTTTTTTATTGATATTATCCTCATTATCATCATTCATAATAACAATGATGCAAATTATATTAATATTGATGATAAGAATGATAGGGGAGAGCGGGGCAGGTTGGAACATTTTTCTCAAAAAGTCAAATTTGCTTAATCTAACTGTATTTATTTGTTATCTCTATGCTCCTTAAATACCTACATATATGGGCTACAAATTTATCACAAAAGTTCAATACAGAAACTGCACAGTACTGAGATGAAAATATTTTTGTGATCCCAGTCAAATGGTGGCGGGGCAGGTGGAAACATAAAACGTCGCGTGTTAGGACACACTTGTAAAAGGGGAGCATTCATGAATTCTGTTGGCATTGGATCTTTTACTAATCCCTTTGCTTTTTCGAGTGTCTTACATGCAAAGGAATCACTATGGTTGAAACAAATTTGGTCCTGTTAACAGCGCCTGGTACCGCCCGTGCTACATGGCTTTGGCAGAATGAAAATGACATCTTCCCTTTCATGTGTGAAGAGTTCAGCATCCTCAGGCATTGAGAATGTATAGCACTTAGAGCTGTCTTTCAGAGGAAGACGTTTCATGATCTTTGATGTTATTGCATCACCATCATTGATGTCCAACATTAGTCCAACATAGTAGTGTTACCAGCGAATCGTATGAGGATGTAATCTCCAACCTTAGCTTCCGTAGAATTTCCAAGCATCTGGTTGTCTGCATTGCTGTCACAGTAAGAATGTTCTTCCTCATCAGATGTCATGTCTGGCATGGTGTTGTCCTTTGTCTCCGATTCCGGCTCAGTGACTTTATCTAAGCGCCTAGCTGCCTTTGTATTCTTTTTTCCAGTTTTTGTATTCTTTGACTTTCTTGTTGCTGCCTCCTCTGCAATCTCCATCCATACTCTTCTAGTCGCACTTTGACAACTTCATTTTCTGGCTCTGTTTGACTGTTCCTATTTTTCAAACAGTATCTGCGGAGGGTTACATGAGGAATATTGAAATCTTTTGCCACAGCACGACATGGCCTTTTTGCTATAAGAACTTCATGAACTGCACGCTCCATCACATCTTTAGGGGTATTCCCACGGTTTGTTTTTTCTCTTGTAATTGCGCATCTTTCTCTGTAAGGACAAAAGGGCAGTCCTGGTGATTCTGGATTCAAGAAAGCCTAAATCTTTTAAAAAAGGTTTAGTAAGAAGTCATCAGATTGTCAATAATATTATTTGCTTTGGCTCCAACCTGCCCCAGACACATTCTTAGCCAGTGCATGGAATATTCACGTCATCCAATAAAATTCATGTGATCTTTTGTGTCTCATTAGATATGTTAAATTAATAAACTGGTAAAAGGGGTTTAATTTTAGCTCTTGCTATTACTGTAAAAAATGGACATTTGCAACTCGCAAAAATTTTACTCAAAAATGCAAAAATCAAACAAACCTTTCTCGAAATTGTGTTGCTTCCCGAACGATGGTGAATTCAATATGGTGGATGGATCGTATGAGAGGCTATTACATAATGGCAGCACCGTCTCCAGCAGCGTCCTTGGATTCGCAAAAAATGCAATGTTTCAACCTGCCCCGCTCTCCCCCAATGCTAATAGTAATAATAATGAAAATAATGATAAAAATAATGATTATAATAATGATAAAAATAATGATTATAATAATGATAACGATATCGTTAATGATAATAATATTGTTATCATTATTGTTATCGTTACTGTTTTTATCATTGCCATTATTATTACATTACATTACATTATTATCATTGTCAAAATTATCTTTATGATTGATATTATTAATTGAATTATCATCATTAACATCATTATTAACTTAATTATTGCCAAAATCATTATTATTGTCATTTTTAATTAAACCATGGCCTTTTCGAGCGTTTTCCAAGAAGTCTTTATTTCGCCAGATTTTCGCGTTTCTTACAATTTTATTACTCTTATAATTATCATTATTATCCAAATTTTCCTCATTATTATCATTATTGTTAATGCAATTAGAAGGATTGTAGAAATTATTACTGTAATTTTCATTATTATCTGAGTGTCCATTTTGATAATAAGAATGGTATAAATCATAGTAATAATAATAATTATAATAATAATAATAATAACAACAACAATGATTATATTAAGGATAATGATATTCTTATCATTGTTATTATTATTACTATCAATCTTATCATTATTATCGTTATTATTATTACCATTGTGGTAGTTATTAGGATACTGGTTATTAAGGCTGTTCCTTTCTTTATGAAGATAATAATTATATGATTTTAACAATATTATAATCATTATGACAATTGCCATCATAAATTGCATTCTCTCTTCATTATAACTATTATTATCATTATCATTTTATAATTCAAGTTATAATGATGATTGTAGCAATAATTATTATTATCGCTATTTTTATACTGTAGTTATAAATTGCTCTAATCATGAAAATAAAAATAATATTGATAATATTAATAATAAAACCACTAATGATAACACCAATAACAATAATGATGATAATAATAATGATAAGGCTATCATTATTATTTCAAATGATATTATTATCATTATTATTATTATTATTATTATCGTTACTAACACAATTATTAGAATATTGGTTATTATTGTTCTTTTCCACTTTTTATCAAAATGGTCATTATTACTATTACGTTATTATAATTCTCATTATAATAATTTTCATCATTATCGTAATTATTACCATCATTGGTATCACTCTTAATTGTCTCGCTCAATCGAGTTTCGTTTTAGTGAGTTTTGTTACTCTTTGTTTTTTTTATCACAAATGGATACTAATATTGCCATCATTATCATCATAATTACCATAAATCATCACTTAAATATTGCCAAAATATAGTTATTGTCATTTATATTTCGCTTGGTTTTGCATTTCCTCCATGTTGTGGGTTTCTTAAATTTAGCTTATTTTCATCATAAATTGATATTCTTATCATCATCAGAATCATTATTATATCATTATCATCGTTGTCATTATTATTGCAGGATTTGCAGTAATTTTCATCATAATCGCCAATGAAAATAACAATGGTAGTAATCCCAATAGTAATAATAATATTACTAATAATGATAATGATAATCGTATTATTTTTTCATTATTTTACTATGACATTAGAATACTAACTGTTATTACTATTCTATTGTTTCATGAAAATTATCCTTATTACCATTACAATTTTATCATAATTATCCTTATCCTCATTATTGTCATAATCATCACCATAAATGTAATCATAAATCGAATTTTCATTATTATTTTCGTTATTAACATATTGCCAAAAATATCATTATTGTCCTTTTTAATCGAAAAGTCGTTTTTTAGGGTGCTCTCTGAAATTTCTATAGAGTCACTATCCTCATTATCATCATTTATGTTAATTTCATTGAAGTTATAATGATTACGGTAGTAAGTATTACTGTAATTTTCGTCATTATCGCTATTTTTATATTGATATCAATGATACTAATAAAAAAAATAAAATTGATTTGAATACTAATTGCCATGGTTCCTATTGGTATTGGTATTATTATTATTTCATCATAATCATTATCATAATTATCAGTATTATAGTTATAATTATCATTGTTATTCCAGTTCTTATCATTGTTGTTATTATTAACTTAATTATTGTCCTATTTAATCGAAAAATGGTCTTTCTCGGTTTTCTGTAAAAAGGTTATATATCGTTAGATTTTATTTATTCGTTAGATTATCGTTTTATTCGACTTAGCAGAGTTTCTTACTTTTTGCCTCTCTTTCTTCGTAAGTGGATACTATTGTAGCGATATGCAAGCAAGATTAACCGTCGATCCTTGGTACAAAATCTAGCTGCCACCACCTGGATAATTCGTCCAGGAACGCAAGTTATTATGTTCTTAAAGGAGAAGGCATGTTGAAAGGTGTGAATGAAGCGATAGAAAGCAAGTGTATAGAAAATACCAAGGCTCAAGGGTCAACACTGGATGGAGTGCGTGTCGACCTGAAGTCGACAGAAATCAGATTTAAGGATTTGAACTCGTGCCCATTTCAGTTTAGATAATCCCATAGGTTATATGCCAAGATTCAAACCCGGGGCCTCCCTTCTTGTGTTCCCTTAAATTCTCCCTTATGCTTTACATTCTATACAAAGGCAGAGTCAGGCAGGAATACTGGCGTTTCCGAATTAACCCCTAAGGTTATTTAGACAAACTGGAGGGAATGTATGATGGAGTCTAAGAGTATTCAATACATTTTACAAAAAGTTTATTTCAATAAAACAAGTTGGAGCAAACAGTTAAAATACATTTAAACACTAAAATGCCAAAAATAATTAAGACATGAACATCAAAAATCACTGGTTACACAAAACACGAGATAAAAAAAAAAAAAAAAAAAAAATTATATATATATATATATATATATATATATATATATATATATATATATTTATATATATATATATATATATATATATATTCGCAAAAAGAGAGCACATCACCCTAACAAGACTCAGGAAAAAAAGTTTAAAATGCCACCTTACCGCTTATAGCTCGTACTCCTACGACCAGGACCCCATCACGACTGCAGCCTCACGACCAAAAATGCTCTCCCCTCCCTGACCTGGCTGCCCCGGCACACATAGTAGAATGATAATAAGAGGGGAATCTCGGGTCAACCCAGGTGAAGGGGGCATTCCTCTCAAAAGAGGGCGGTGTCTTCCCCCTTTCCGAAAATAAGATTTTTACTTGTTTAAAAAGGCCAAGTTGTAAAACCTGCCATAAAAAGTGGTGTAGTTTAGCTAAAATGACATGATAAAAGAAAAAAAAAAACATACTATATAGCCCTAGACATAATCTGCTCTCCGATGCAGATGGATGAATAGAAAACGTGAATAAAAATTATAATAAACTAATTAAAAACAAAAGAAAATATACATAAAAATAGCAAAGCCAATCATAAAAAATCTCTCGACCCCATCTGCCTGGACCCGTATAGTCATTGACGGCCACATGTTTGCAAGCGGAAGGGGTAACTCTTCTATTCTATAGTTCCGTCTGATGGGTCGAGATTCACTACACTATAATTGCCATTATTATCATTATCATCACATTTATCATAATTGTCATTATTATCCTCAATATCCTTATCATCATTATACACAAAATTATTACCGAAATCATCATTAAAAATGTATTTTTCGAGTAATTTCCAAAAATTCTGTCTTCCGATAGATTTTCCCGTTTTTTCGACTTTGTTTCTTATACGTAGCCATTCTTATTATAATGTTTTTGTCTTTATTATTACCATCATCATATTTATGAGAATCATCATCATTGTAATCACAATCATCATTATCATTATTGTCATACTACTATTGTTATCATTGTTATTAGCATAATTTTTATTATCATCATAATTATTATTCTCATTGTCACTATTTATTGAATTATTGCTGAAATTATCATTATTCTAATATTAGATCCATAAAAGGGCTTTTCCGGTAATGTAAAAAAAAAAAAAAAAAAAAAAAAAAAAAAAAAAAAAAAAAAAAAATAAAATAATAATAATAATAATAATAATAAAAAAATAAATAAACATATATTGGAGGGTTTCTTAATATAGCCTTTTTCATCATAAGCGACTGCTATTTTTATTATTGTCACCATTATCATTAGCGTTATCATCATCATTAACATCATTATTAACATCATTGTTATCATTACTGTATGTGTAATTTTCATCATTATTGCTATTATTATATTGATAATAAAAATAGTACAGATGATATGATAATAATATTAATGATAATGATAATATTATTATCAATAATAATAATAATATTGTTATTATTATTGCTGTTATTATTATCATTATTATTGTAATTAACATTATTAATGTCATCATCCTTATTATTTTTTTTTCTATTATTTTATAACTACTACTACTACTTCTACTATGACAGTTACCAGAATCCTGTTTATTATTCCTATTATTCCATTTAAAATCATCATTATTTGAATTATCTTATAATAATTATTATGATCATTGGTGTCATTATTAATCCATTTATCATTAGTAGCCTAATCATTGCCAATATCATTATTTTTATCCATTTTTAATGGACAACAATATGGGATTTTTCGAGTACTCGCTTAAAGTCAGATTTGCCGTTTTTCGACTCTGTAGGGTTTCTTACTTTTTGCCTCTTTTTATCCACTTGTCAAAATCATCATTATTGTCAAATTTGATTTAAAAAAAATGGGAGTTCCGTTTTTTCCCCAAAAAAATTCATTTCGCTAGATTTACTTTTACCCTTGGAAGAAAAACCCACAATACAAAAACTAGATTTATTGAAAGTGAGACTACAGTTTCGAAATCCACCTGGATTCCATTCTCAGGTCTGAGGATGGAATTTCGAAACTGTAGTCTCATTTTCAATAAATGTAGTTTTTGTATTGTGGGGTTTTCTTCCAAAGTAGTTTTTCCATTCATTCACTTTTACCCTTTTTCATTATAAACTTATTATTATCATAATCATCATTATTATCTTTATCCTCATAATTATCATATTTTTCATTGTTTTGCTCATTTTCCTCATTATAGTTATTATTATTGGAGTTATAAAGATGATTGTAATAATTACTGTAATTCTCATAATAATGATAATAAAGACAATAAGACTTGCAATAATAATGATGATGATAATTTTATTATCATTGTCATCATTATTATTGTTATTATTATTATTATGATTATTTTTGTTATCATTATCATTATTACCAATTTGACAATTATTGGAATACTGATTACTATTGCCATTTTTCCACGTTGTATCATTTTTTTTATCATAATTGTCTTTATCATCATCATTGCCATAATTATGTATCAAATTTATTATTTTTATTATTTGTTTATCATAATTTTTTTAATCATCATTATTGCCATAGTTGCTATTATTAATCCAATTATCATCATGATTTAATTATTGCCAAAATGATTAATGGCATTTTTAGTTGATTTTTTTCTTTTCTTTTTTGTGTGTGTTCTCTTGAAATCTGTTTCGCTAGATTTTGACGTTTTTTACGACTTTAGATGATTTCTTAGTTTTTGCCTCTCTTTCAATATAGTGTTATCATTATCATCAGAATTACCATAATAACCATAATTATCATTACTATCCTCATTGTCATCATTATAGTAGTTATAATGAAGATTATAGTAATCATTAATGTAATCTTCATCACTATCGCTATTTTCATGTTGATAATAACAATGGTACTAATTGTAGGTATAATGGTAATAATATTATTACTATTACTATTAAAATTACAGTTATTAGAATATCAGTTGCTTATACTATTATTCCACGTTTTATAAAAATTCTCATTAATATTATATCATAATTATCATAATTATTATCTTTATCATTATCATCATAATTTTCATTATACTGAATTTTTCATCATTATTGCCGCCTTTATAATGATAAAAACTGTACCAATTACAGTAATAATAATGAAATTAATGTTAACAATGATAGTAATAACGATATTATCATTATTATGACAGCTATGAGAATACTGGTTGTTATTACTATGATTCCTCTTTTTATCAAACTTATCATCATTATTATTGTTTTATAGTATATTTTATGATTATCGTCGTCATTATTAGCATTATTGTTAAAACTGTTCAAAACTGTCATTACTTTTATCATCATAATTACCATCATTGTCACCATAATTATAATTATCTTCTTCTCTTCACTTATCATCATTATTCACATTTTAAATCGAAAAAATAGACTTTTCGAGCTTTTTCCGAAAAGTCTATAATTCACTCGGTTTTGTTTTCATAACTTCATACTTTTATTTTTATTATTATCATTACCATCATAATTATCATTATCATCAAAATTATCATTATCATAATTATCATATGTATCATTATGATTATCATTATCATAATTATCTTCATTATCATCATAATTATCTTAATTATCATCATCATCATCATCATCATAATAATAATAAAATAACAATACCGATAATGATAACAATTATGAAAATGATAAAAATGATTATAATAATGATAATGATAAAAGTAACAAAAATGAAAATAATAACAATAGTCATAATGATTATAATGATAATATAATTATTATAATCAACATTATTATTATCATCATCATTATTATTATTATCATTATCAGCATTATCATTATCATTATCATCATCATTACAATTATTAGAATTCTGGTTGTCATTGATACTGTTCTAATTATAACAATTCTAATAATCAATATTATATCATAATTATCAATATTATCATTATTATCATCATTACTGTCATAACTATCTTTATTATTGTTCATCATGCAATTATCACCATTATTATCATTAACTTCATTATTACCAAAATACTCATTACTTTTTTCGACTTTGGAGGGTTTTTTACTGTTGTCTTTTTTATCCACTTTATCATCATTATCGTTATTATTATTGCATTGATGATGATGATTATAGTAATTATTATTGTAATTTTAGTCATCATAGCTAATTTTACAGTTATATTGACAGTGTTACTAATTATAGTAATTATAATAATAATAGTAATAATAATTATTATGATGATGATAATGATGATGATGATGATAATAATAAAAATAACAACAACAGCAGCAACAACAACAACAACAACAATAACAAAAAGATAATAATATTATCATTATTATTGCTATTATAATTATTATAACTGTAACAATGATTAGAATACTGGTTATTATTGCTATTATTCCACTTTTTAATCAAAACTATCATTATAATATATTTTTATCGTGATTATCATGATTATCATTACCTTTATTATTTTCATACTTATAATCATCATTATTATTAATAACTCAGTTATCGTCATTATTTGCAAAATCATCATGATACATTCTTGTAATTTTTCATCGAAAAAAATTTTTCAAGTCGTCTCTTTCATATTTTTTGCCTGTTTTTAACCATAAATGGATACTAATATTCAGTCTCAGAGCCATACATGCTCATCAGCTGGTGTTAACTCTACTATCGAAGGTTGAAGTCAGCTGGAGATGGCTATGGCTACCCCCTAGAGATGATGACCATCGCCATGGCCCGACCAGTTGTAGGTGTACCCACCCATACTACTCATACCACCGCTAGGTCTTCTTACCTCTGAGAGGGCAGCCACCTCAACACCTAACCGCTTCAGTTGCCTCAATAACAGGGGTAACCGCTCATCATGCCACAAAGACTGGATATTCCAAGCTCCTACATGGACAATTTGCCTGAGGTTAAGCCTGGGGCTGTCATTCTGGGTAGATGCCACCTCTGCCACCCTTTATTAAATTGGGTGGCTGGCTGTGGGGCCCAACACCCACCTGTGGGGTTCCCTTGTGCTATGCCCCACAGGCCTCACAATGGGTTGGCAGCTACCAGAACGCAGATGGGTTGAGTAACTCCCGTTCCTATCCTGTGCCCCAGCAGTCGCCCTTCCAACGGGACCCACAACCTGCCTCATTATGTACATATATTTATATATATATATATATATATATATATATATATATATATATATATATATATATATATGTAAAAGTATGTAACACATATACATATATTATTTGCTTGTGAGAAGAACTAATCAGGTGGTACCTGATCTCCCAATGACAGTGTTAATTTGCAGGTATTGTAAGGTATACTCCTAGCTTAAGGCCAGGTACTAGTCTGTAAGGAGGAGCCTGAAATCAAATCTCCCGTGAGGCAGGAGAGGCTTAGGGACCAGGTGAGGAATAAAGTCAAGCTTTTTGCTGTGGCTTTGCGTACATGTCGTGTTGCTGTCACAGCGTATGTGACATAACATATTCTGCCAATTAATCAGTCATATTTCCCATATTCAGAACTTAATGTCTATTCAATATATATATGTATTTTTCAGGTATTCTATTCTTTATAAATCACATTACGGGTTTGGAAATTGGCTGCATTGTTGTCTAGCGGTGTTTGTCAACTCTCCACACGGCGGACTCAAGCAAGCGTCCGTTGAATTATGTAAAAAATTTTTTTTTTTTTTCATTATTGTGTTCTGCATGTGTAATATATTTTTTTCATTGCCATAAACTGTTTTAAGATTGATTTTACTACTTTATAACTTGGTATGATTTATTCTGAATAAATTACTCGAAACCTGAAATGTACAAAACACTTTTGGCGGGAAAATCTCTCGGATGGTCAACGCATAATCAGCCACTAATTACCGCTGCAATTATGTCGAAGAAGCAGAGGGACGCGAGAACATATGACAGTGATCGTGAATGTCTGAGAGATTCTGAAGATTCTGACGAATTTGATGTAGATGATCCTGATGAAATAAATATAGGTAAGCGATAGTGGGATGGAAGGAACACTAGCACAGAATTTGATCATGATAAATTTATCATATTAGATTTGTATATCCAAAATGAAGTAATTAGAGATTACATATCGCATGACCTTGAATGTAATACAATCTATTATATAGGAATTATTCAGTATATTCTAACCTATTGCTACGCCAGTGGGTCTTTGTCTCTGTGCGAAACATGTGTTAACATGAAAAGGATGACCTGGGCATGTGTTAACATGAAGGGACCTAGGCAAACATGACGCAACTGGCTGTGAGCAGAGGAACAAGCCAAGAGACGCAGTTGGGTGCTGCTCCTGTGAAGACCTCGTGTGTGCCCTTGTGACTTGATATACTTTGTGCTGCCCTGTTATAAGCTGTATCATGCAGTGTGACATGCTGGATTCCCCCTGTATTGTGCCTATAGAAAAGTGTACGGGTAAATAACTTGTGTAAATAAAGGAAAGACTGTCATTTTGTGTTTATTTCGTGCCCTGCCTCGCCACTTGGCGTTTCCCCCTCGTGGTGTTCTGGGACTATGACTGAGGCAGGCACGAGTGAGGGGAAGCCGAACCAGATGGACCTGATCACTGCCATACTGGCCGGTATGAGGGAGGAAATGGCACAAAGGGCAGAAGAGCAGGCACAGAGGGCACATGAGCAGACGCACCATCTCGTCGAGATGCAGGCAAGGAAGGCAGAGGAACATTTTCTGCCGACTTGTTGAGGTGCTACAGAGCAATCTTGCATCTGTGAAGATGGAAACTCAGCATACACGACAAGGCCTGCAACAGCGTGAAGAGTGAACTGATGGAGGAGGTGCAGACTCTGAAGGGCGAGGTTCAGGGCCTGAGGGAGGAAGTGAAGGAGGAAAGGCGGCATCACGAGGTAGTAACGTTGCAAGCAGAGAAGGCAGACGAGGTTCTGGCAACAGATGCCAGAGTGTCAGATTTACTGGGGTCTGCCTGGGGTCCTGGCAGGAAACCCCGGGCCTCGCAGCATCGTGTCGGAGCCAGTGGTCGCTGCAGAAGGCTGGGGACCCATCGGAACCGCTCCCTTGGGTATAGGTGGCGGCAAACTCGGACCCGGTCAACCCGCCTCGTTGCCTCCCTCACCCCCTTCCTCCCCCCCGGGCGTGTTAGTTCACGGCACGCGTTCTCCACCCTGCAGCCCCTCGGCCTCCAGACATTCTGTGAGGCATAAGCCAGCTGAGTACGACGGGAAGGTGGCCTGGGAGGCATATGTCGCCCAATTTGAAATGCTGGCATCTGCCCAGGGCTGGAGCCAGGAAGAGAAGGCCCTGCAGCTGGTAACAGCACTAAGGGGCCCCGCGGTGGAAGTGTTGGGGCATCTGCCGCCATCCCAACATGCCTCTTACACCAGCGTGGCGGAGGCTTTGAAACGCCGTTTCGGACACCACCAGGCCGAGGTATATCGGGCCCACTTGAAGAAGCGGACTCGAAAGCGTGGCGAGACAACTGTCCCAGCTGGCGCAGGATGTGGAGGCGCTGGTAAGGAGGTCGTACCCTGCGGCTGCGGAAGAGATGATTGTGGTCCTGGCCCGCGATTTCTTTGTTGATGCTTTGCAGGACCAGCAGCTGCAAATCTACGTCAAGCAGGCACACCCTGAGGACTTGCAGGTGGCGCTGGCGAGGGCCTTGGAATTCGAGGCCTTCCTGAAGGCAACCAGTGGTCTAGGGCCTGCTGCTCAGCCCCGCCATGACCTCTGGGGCCGGAAGGCTAAAGTGGAGAAGGTAGTATTGAGGAAGGTGAGCCCTAGCACTTTCCAAGGCTTGTGTTGGGGCTGCGGTGAGGAAGGGCACAGACGTAGTCGGTGTCGGAGAGAGCGGAGAACACGTCCTCTCAACCAGACAGATTCTGATGCCTTCCAGCAGTGCTGCAAGGACTGTGGCGGGTATGGTCACCATCTGAGTGCATGTTCTAAGGCTAAGAAGTGGTACAGGCGGAAAACTCGGACAGGCTGGAGAAGGGGTCCGCAACCCAGCCGTCCTCGGTTTCCCGGGCCCCGACTTGGGTAAGCTGCCGTCGAACCAGCACGATGCAGGTGGAGGACTCAGTAGATGGGAAGCCATGTTGCCTGACAGTGGACACTGGGGCTGAGAAGACTCTAGTGTGGCCTGATATGTTGGCCACTATGCGACTTCAAGATGCACCACAGAGACTGTGTGGTGTCACAGGGCATTGCGTGTAGCTAAAGGGGGCCCAGTGGAGGCTCGTATTGGCGTGGGCAGCACGGTGCAGCAGCTGCCAGTGCATGTGGCCGATGTGGCCCGAGCACTGCTTGCTGGGCCTTGACTACCTGACGCAGAGTAAGGCTTGTGTCGACCTTGGACGGAAGCTGGTGAGGGTGCACGGTGAAGATGTGCCCTTGCTTCCAGAGGTTGGCTGTGCAGAGATAGTTACGGCTGAGCGACTGCACCTTGCCCCCAGGACAGAGTCTAGAATCCAGTGTCGACTGTCAAGAGTGACACGTGGAGTAAAGGGCCTCGTGGAGCCCATCCAAAACCTGCAGCTGGCAGATGGCGTAGCGGTTGGGCGGAGCCTTGTTGGACCAGGGGAGGGGTTAGTTACAGTGTTGGTAGCTAACTTCTCCGATAAGGCCCAGAAGGTGCCAGCTGGTGCAAAGCTGGGCACTTGTGAGGAAGTGGAGCATCCAGAAGAGTCGTCGGGGAGCAAGGAGTTGGTTGGGGTGGGGCCGTTGCCTGACTTCCTCGAAAACGACCGTCTATGTCCACGTGGACCGGCTGTGGCATTACCCTGGGCCAGGAAGCTACTCCTGGGGCCATGGTGAAAAAGATGACGTTAGCCCCAGTAGCGGCGTTGAGGACGTGGCAGACGCTGACCGAGATGAGGACGAGCATTTGGACGGTGAGGACGATGCAACAGACGTCAGTGGTGACCATGAGCCAGGTCTTGGGGCAGGAGATACCCCTCTGGGGGGCTACTGCCAATCTACCGCCGCCCACACCTCCTCCAGAGCGACCCCAGCGAGAGCGAAGAAATCCGCGCTGGATGAAAGATTTTTGTGTTTCTGAGGACTGATTTTCAATTACAGTTACTTTTGTTTGAAAGAATTTTTGTTGTTCCTGAGGACTAATTTTATGTATTTTGTTTCATGTTTAGGTATGTCAGAGCAGACGGGTCGTCTGCTTGATAGGGGGGGATAATGCTACGCCAGTGGCTCTTTGTCTCTGTGTGAAACATGTGTTAACATGAAAAGGATGACCTGGGCATGTGTTAACATGAAGGGACCTGGGCAAACATGACGCAACTGGCTGTGAGCGGAGGAGCGGAGGAACAAGCCAAGAGAGCAGTTGGGTGCTGCTCCTGTGAAGACCTCATGTGTGCCCCTTGTGACTTGATATACTTTGTGTTGCCCTGTTATAAGCTGTATCGTGCAGTGTGACATGCTGGATTCCCCCCGTATTGTGCCTATAGAAAAGTGTACGGGTAAATAACTTGTGTAAATAAAGGAAAGACTGTCATTTTGTGTTTATTTCGTGCCCTGCCTCCCCACTTGGCGTTTCCCCTGTGATGTTCTGGGACGCTGTGGTGCTCGGTGCCTCTTGGAGCTGTTAAGTGTTCACGCCGTCTGCCTAGCCTGCCTTGTGTTGGTGGCAGAGAGACGAGGCGGCCGGCGTAACACTATTATAGGCCAATACTTGAACACATGATACTGTGAAAATATTCACTTTCGCCCAGACATTCTGATTCCCGATGCTAATGTTCCCAAGTACCGATGTGCTGCAGTGCCGATGTTCCCCGGAAATATAAAATCAACCCCAACATCCCTCGATATCTTGGAACGAATGAAGATTACTTGATTTATTGATTCATGTGGGTTTTTGGACGTTTTAGATACGGTGAATATCGTTGATTTATGGTTTGAGTGAATAATCAGTGGGCCATTTGCTCACTCTCTCTCTCAGGCACTCTTTCTCTCACTCTTACGCTCTCTCTCTCTCTCTAACTCTCACTCACTTTCCTCGAGGAGAGAGAGAGAGAAAGAAAAAGAGAAAGAGAGAGAGGGGAGAAAGAAGAGTGGAGAAGAATAATTATACAGATGACCTAAACTTACTGTTCATAATACACACGGACTTGTGTGCACAAATCCAAAAAAAAAGTCAACACATGTTCATATCGCAGACATTTATATACAAATTATATAAAATTACCTGCATCAAACATATTGAAATTCCCATACATACGCATCAAGTGGTATCCATACAAATCCAGTTCTTATTTCCTTATCTAGCACACATAGGAACCAGTGAGTATTTGCCCCTGGTTAACATACGAATCGGGGAATATAGGTGCCAGGAAACTTTGGTACCTTATAGATACCGGGATCCACTGGTACCTAATACGTTCTGGGGATCATTGGCACGGGGAACAAAGGGATCGCATCGTATTTAGGAACATAGGTACCGGGAAGTATCGCGGGAGTAACCCATATCATGCAAGCACATAGATTACACTTAATTTTACACGTTTAGTTATTGAAAATCTCTGAGAAACACAACCACTCTCATACACATACAAACAAATATATTCATGCAAATACTCTCTGATAGCACAATCTCTAACTCACACATAAATGTTCTAATGCACAAATACACGTACTTTCGCACATAACTTCAATATACACACAGCTGTTATGACACA
>NC_051411.1:21220740-21228240 GCF_015228065.2 Penaeus monodon
AAGTAACATGGTGGATGTGTAAACAAACTTAGGAATACGGTCCCATACTCACTCATTCTCTCTCTCTCTCTCTCTCTCTCTATCTATCTATCTATCTATCTATCTATCTCTTTCTCTTTCTCTCTCTCTCTCTCTCTCTCTCTCTCTGTCTCACTCACTCACTCACTCACTCTCTCACTCACTCATGCACTCACTCACTCACTCATTCACTCCCCCCCCCCCCTCTCCTCCTCCTCTCTCTCTCTCTCTCTCTCTCTCTCTCTCTCTCTCTCTCTCATTCTTCACTCACTTACTCACTCACTCACTCTTACGTAAAGAGCACGCCTATAGTGTAATATGATATATCTCCGAACGTCTTTTATATCATTTATCAGTAAAACAATGTAGTATCACTGAGCCTCCGGAGCACAAAATCAAGATGGGAATTTTATAAACGAAGAAAGTCGCTACCATCTTCGTCTGTGGCTTTGCGAATGCATGTAAGGCACAGGGAAAGTTTAAAATCAATGCAAAAACGTGAAAATAGACGGGAAGGGTACTAGTTTAACAGTGCTTTTAGTTAAGCTTTCAGCTTTTACCATGTGTCAGTGATTATTCATGTGGACGGAAGTTAGAAACAGTGTTCTCAGACATTTCACGGAATTACATGACTTTTTTGTCCCTTATTCGCAACCCCTTACTAATTGAAACAGCTTACAAACTCATTTCCTCGCTCAGACATACTTAATCTTTAATTCTCTCACACACTTACACACTACCTCCTCACTCTCTTCCTCGACCCCCTGCGCCGCTAGCTCTTGTCATCTTTGCTCTAGGGTGGACACCACCCGAGGACGAATAGGCTTGTTGTCCAGGATGCGTTCCAGTGCATCAATGTGCTCAGACTTTAGCTTCGGCAACACCTGTGGATTTCATGGCTTATATTAGGAGAGCTTTAGCATTGATTTGAAGTTAAACATTAAGTCGAATTCTATCTCATCTGACCGTGAAGATAAATGAGTTCAACAAGGTAAACTTATCTATGCCCTTTAGATCATTACTGGTTATGGAGAAAGATACTGATGAGGGAAAGTTGTCTGCAGAAGCTTAAAAAGATTAATATCACTCTAACTTCCGTTTAGTTCAAAATTGTTATCCCATTTTTAATATGCGAACATTCACTTGGAAGTAGATACAATTAAGCTGATTAAATAAGTAAAAAAATATTTCCTGACTATCGTCCCAGGATATCTGAATAATCCATGCCAACAGCACAAACACAGCACATGAACTACTGCACATGTCGACTATAATTAACGGCAATGGCGCAGGACTGACGATTATTGATTCTGAGGGGTGAATACTGAAAGAAAACCAGGATTAATACTGCCACTTAACTTATGAATTGTTCTATTTCTAATACTTTTCAATTATTTCGTGTCTAATTGATAATTTCTTCCAAATTATGATACACAATATGATATTCTATATTTCAGTTATCTTACTAACAATTCAATTGCCTATCTCAATCTGTTTGTGACATTTATTCGAGAATCCCAGGTTTGATTAACAAGCAAAACAAAGAGATATTTACTTTATTCAATCTGACTTCCGATGCATAGCCTGAGATTGAATGTAGATCAATAGACGCGGACAGTACATGTTAGCATCAATACATAATCGTGGCAGAAGTGGCTTACATATTTTAAAGAATCGATAGACTGAAAATACGCCACCTGAAGAGAGTTGATGTTCTCGAGAAGTTGCTCGACGGTCGTGGCGCCGACGAGGACGCAGTGGAGCTTTTCGTTCTTGAGGCTCCAGGCCACCGACAGCTGCGTGAGCGAGCATCCCAAGCGCTCAGCCAACTGCGCCAGCTCCCGCAACCTGGCCTGCTGCTTCCGGCCGTCCTCCGTGCCTGCTTTGTCTTTCAGCCACGTGTATCCCTAAGGAGGTCGGGAATAGTTAGAAGAAGGCGATGGTAGAGGAGATATGTGTGTGTGTGTGTGTGTGTGTGTGTGTGTGTGTGTGTGTGTGTGTGTGTGTGTGTGTGTGTGTGTGTGTGTGTGTGTGTGTGTGTGTGTGTGTGTGCCTGCGTGTGCGTGTGTGTGTGTGTGTGTGTGTGTGTGTGTGTGTGTGTGTGTGTGTGTGTGTGTTCATACATGCATGCATGCCTGCGTGCGAGGATGCGTGAGTTCGTGTCTTCGCGCGTGTGCGTTCATGTACATGCTTGAAAGAGAAACGGAATCAGAAAACGTTTGTGCAAAAGCGTTTTTGTTACAACGAAAAACTACCTGATAAATCCATTGCCAGTATACATTTTCATATTTATAAATGAAACAAAGATCACGCCCGATCACAGATCTCTGACTTCTATCATCATGACACAACATTAAAAACAATTCCTATCAGAAAAGGGTGAGTGCGGGAGAGGGTGACGTTGATAATTTATCAGCAGGTAAAGCAATAAACGCCATACTTCACTAGCATTCTAACTAGCGCTCTTCCTTCTCTGATATGATATTGATGAAAATAACAATTAATAAAAAGAAAAAATAAATAAAAGATATAAAAGCAATATTAACACTTAAAGCAACGTATAGAGGTATGATGGCGGGTCACCCTAAGGTTGTCGAGCTGTGATTCGAATTGGTAACACTAGTGCACTCAAGTAACACAAATGAAGCACTGTTATTAAAAAACAATACTAAAAAGTCTACTCAAACTTTGTCATTTATATTTCGATATTTAAATTGAAAAAGTACATGGAGAAACAGATATTCGCTGTCTTTATTTGGTAATCGAATGTTAATGCCCTCACTCTGCTGTACTGCTTGCAGCTTACACTCGCTAAAAGATCAAAGTTTTTTTTAGAATTTATAACAATAAAAGCAATATAGAAAACCAGATAATAAAAAAACATTAAAAACGTCGGGTTTTTTTGTTTTCCCTTTTTCCTTCATGAATATCGTGTTACATATATAAACAAGTTTTTATGAATTTTGTCCAATGAGTGCTGTTAACTTGTATGTGGTGTGTGTGTGTGTGTGTGTGTGTGGTGTGTGTGTGGGGGTGTGGGTTGTGTAGGTGTTTGGGGTGTTTGTGTTGTTCTGTGTCCCTTTTGGGTTTTTTGTATGTATGTTGTGTGTGTGTTGTTGTGTGTGTGTGGTTGTGTGTGTGTGTGTGTGTGTGTGTTGTGTGGTGTGTGTGGTGTGTGGTGTGTGTGGTGCGTACGTGCGTGCGTGCGTGCGTGCGTTCGTGCGCGTTGTGTGTAAAAGGACAAAAAAAGTTTAGGTGAAAAGGAATCGCCTTTAATTTTCTGGAAACGGAAAAGGAAAAAAAGGCAAAAAAACATTAAAATATAATTCTTCTATAGATATTTTTTTAACATCATTATTTCTTAAGAATTTAATTCTTCGCCGAGTATGAGCCGTAAGGAGAAGGTTGAGAGCGCAAATTCGATGAAAAATTAAGACATGGAATGTCCTTTTTATATAAAATTTCTTTTTTTGTTTTTTATTTTCAAATGTTTAGATTTGACAAAAATTTGCCTAGCCCTTTTTTTAAAATTGTTTATTAACAAAAGCACACAATGTTTTCAAAAAAATTCATCTTTTCGGTCGCTAAAATTTATTTGGGTATCTGTACTAAATAACACGAAATGCACTCCCCCCCCTCTGACCCCCCCCCCCCACCCCCCTCTCTCTCCCTCTCTCTCTCTCTCTCTCTCCTTTCTCCCCCCCCTCTCCTTTTCCACTCTCTCTCTCTCTCTCCCCCCCCTCTCTCTCTCTCTTTGTCTCCTTCTATCTCTCTGTCTCTCACTCTCACTCTATCTCGTTTTCTCTCTCTGTCTTGTTTTTTCTCTCTCCTTCCCTTCCTCCTTCCCTTCCTCCCTCCCTCTCTCTTTGCCCCTCCTCCCCCTCTCTCTCCCTCTCTCTCCCCCCCCTCTCTCTCTTTTCCCTCTCCCCTCTCCTCTCTTTTTCTCTCTCTCCTCTTCTCTCTCTCCTCCTTCTCTCTCTCTCCCCTTCTCTCCTCCCCTCTCTTTTCTCCTCTCCCCCCTCTCTCCCCCCCCTTTTTTTCTCCTCTCCCCTCTCCCCCCTCTCTTTTTTTTCCTCTCTTTTTTTTCTCTCTCTCTTTTTTCCTTTTCCCCCCATCCTCTCTTTTTTTTTTCTCTCTTTTCTTTCTTCTCTTCTCTCCTCTCTCTCTCTCTTCTTCCTTCTCTCTCTTTTTCTCTCCCTTTTCCCCCCCCCCCCTCTCTCTCCTCCCTTTCTCTCTCCCCCCCTTTCCCCCCCTCCCCCTCTCTCTCTCCTCTCTCCTCCCTCTCTCTCCTCTCTTTCTTTTCTTCCTCTCTTCTCCCTCTCCTCTTTTTCTCTCTTCTCTCTTTCCCCCCTCCTCTCTCTTCTCTCTCTCTTTCTCCTCTCTCTCTCTCTCTCCTCCTCTCTCTCTTCCCCCCCCCCTCTCCTCTTTTTCTCTTTTCTCCTCCTCCCCTTCCCCCTTTCCTCCCCCCCTCTTCTTCTCTCTCTTTCCTCTCTCTCTCTCTTTCTCCTCTCTCCTTCTCGTCTCTCTCTCTCCTTCCTTCTCCTCCTCTTTTTCTCTTTTTTTTTTTCCCTCTCCTCTCTCTCTTTCCTTCTTTCTCCATCCTCCCCTCTCTCTTCTCTCTCTCCCCCCCCCTTCTCTCTCTCTCTCCCCCCCCCCCTCCTCTTTTTTCCCCTCTTCTCTCTCTCTTTGATCTCATCTCCCCTTCCCCCCCTCTCCTTCCTCTCTCCTTTTTTTTCCACCTCTCTCTTCCCCCCCCCCCTCTCTCTCTCTTCTCCCCTTTCCTCCTCCCTCCCTTCTCTTCCCCTCCCTTTTCCCCTCTCTCTCTTTTCCTTTCATCTCAATCTCTCTCCCCCTTTTTCTTCTCCCTTCTCTTTTTTTTCCCCCCTCTCCTCTCTTTCCTCTCCCTCTCTCCCTCCCCTTTTTTTTCTCTTTTTCTTTTTTCTCTCTCTCTTTCTTCCTCTCTCTCCTCTTCTCTCTCCTCTCCCTCCCTTTCCCTCCCCTCCTCTTCCCTCTCTTTTTTTTTCCCTTTCTTCTCTCTCTCTCCTCTCTCTCCCTCTTTTTTCCTCTCTCTCTCTCTCCTTTTCTCCTCTCTCCCCCTCTCTCTCTCTCTTCTCTTTTTTCTCTCCCCTTTTCCTTCCTCTCTTTTTCCCCCCCCCTCTTCTTTCTTCCCCCCCCCCCCCCTCTCTTTTTTCCCTCTCTCTCTTTTTCTCCCTTCTCCCCCTCTTTTTTTTCCACCCCCTCTCTCTTTTTTCCCTCTCTCCTCTCTCTCTCTTCCCTCTCTCTCTCCTCTCTCTCTTCACTCCTCTCTTCTCTCTCTCTTTTCCCTCTCTCTCTCTCCTCCTTTCCCCTCCCCCCCTCTCTCTCTCTTCTCCTTCTCCCCCCTCCCCTCTTTCTCTCCTCCTTTTTTTCTCTCTCCCCTTTCCTCTCTTCTCCTCTCTCTCTCTCTCTTTTCCTTTTCTTCTCTCTCTTTTTTTTTCCCCCTCTCTCTCCCCTCTCCTCTTTCTCCCCCTCCTCTCTCTCTTCTCTCTCCCCTCTCCTCTCTTCTCTCTCTCTCTTTCTCTTGTCCTCTCTCTCTCTCTCTCTCTCTCTCCCCTTCTCTCTCTCGTCCTCTCCTCTCTCCTCTCTTTTTCTCCCTTTTCCTCTCTCTCTCCCCTTTTCCTCTTTTTCTCCTTTCTTTTTTTCTCTCCCCCCCCTTTTTCTCTCTCTCTTTCTCTCTCTCTCTCTCTCTCTCTCTCTTCTCTCTCTCTCCTTTTTCCCCTCCTTTTTCTCTCTCTTCTTTTTTTCCTCTCTTCCTTCTTTTTTCTCTCTTCTCATCCCCCCTCCTCTTTTCCTTTTCCTCTTTCGTTTCTCTCCCTCCTTCTCTCCTCTTTTCCCCCTCTTCTCTCACCCCTCTCTCTCCTTTCCTCTCCTCTTTTCTCTTTTTTTTGTTTCCCTTTCTCTTTCTTCTCTCCTCTCCTCTTTCCCCTCCCCCTTTCTCTCTCCCTTTTTCAAACTCTTCTCTCCTTTCTAAATTTCTCTCTCTCCTTTCTCTCCCTCTCTCTCCCCACCTCCTCTCTCACTCCTCTCTCCCCTCTCTCTCTTTTCTCTGTCTCTTTCTCTCTCTCTATCTCTTTTTCTTTCTCCCTCTTTCTCTCTCCTTCTCTCTCTCTCTCTCCCCTTTTTTTCCCTCCCTTTTTGTCCCTTTTCTCAATTTTCCCCTCTCTCCTTCTCCCCCCCTCTCTCTCCCCCCTTCTCCCCTCTCCTCTTCCCTTTCCCCCCCTCTCTTTTCTTTTCCTTCTCTCATTTTCTCTCCCCTCCTCTCAAATCTATTTCCTTCCCCCCCCCCCCCCTCTCTCTCTCTCCTTCTCTCTCTCTCCTTTCTCCCTCTCTCTCTCTCTCTACTCTCCCCTCTCTCTCTCTCTCTCTCACTCTCATTCTCTTTTTCTCTCTCTCTCTTTCCCCCTCTCTCTCTCTTCTCTCTCCCCCCCTCTCTCTCCTCGCTCTCTCTCTCTCTCTCTCCTTCTCCTCTTCCCCTCTTCCTCTCCCCTCCCTCTTCTCTCTCTTCTCTCTTCTCTCTTCTCTCTCTTTCTATTCTTTCTCTCCCCCTATTTTTTCCCCTCTCTCCTTTTCTTTTTCCCCCTTTCCCTCTTTCCCCCCCCCCCCCCTCTCTCTCTCTCGTCTCTCTCTCCCTCTCTCTCCCCTCTCTCTCTCTCCTTTTCCCACTCTCTCTCCCTTTTTCAAACTCCCTTCTCTTTTCCTCACCTCCCAACCTCTCTCCCCCGCCCCCCCTTCCCCTTTTCTCTCTCCTTTTCCCTTTCCCTCTCTCCTCTCCTCTCCCTCCCTCCCTCCCCCCCTCTCTCTCCTCTTCTCTCCTTCTCCCCCCTCTCTCCCTCCCTTTGTCTCTCCCTCCCCCCTTTCCCCCCTTCCCCCTCTCTCTCCTTTTCCCCTCTCTCTTCCTTCTCTCTCCCCCACTCCCCTCTTCTCCCTCTCTCCCTTCTCTCTCCCCTCTCCTCTCTTCCTTTTCTCTCTCCCTCCTTTTCTTTTCTCTCCTTTTCTCCCCCTCTCCCCTTTTTTTCCCCCCCCTCCTCTCCCCCTTCTTCCCCCCTCCCTCCCTTTCCTCTCTCTCTCCTTTTTCTCTCTCTCCTCCCTTCTCCTCTCCTCTCCCTCTCCCTCCCTCTTTTCTTTTTCTCTCTCTCTCTCCTTCTTTTCCCCTCTCCTCTTCCCTTTTCCCTCTCCTCTCCCCCTCTCCTCTCTCCTTTTCTCCCCTCTCCCCCTTTTCTCTTTTCTCCTTTTCTCCCTCTCTCCCCTTTTTCCCCTTCTCTCTCCTTTTCTCTCTCCCCCCCTCCGCCCCCCCCCCCCCCCCCCCCCCAAACCCCCCCCCTCACCTTTAAATTTCTTTCTCTCTTTTATTTATTTTTTAAAATTTGTTTTTAATTTTTTTTTAAAAATATTTTTCACCTCATTTTTTTATTTTTTTTTTATTTTTTTTTATTCCCCCTCCCC
>NC_051411.1:21230740-21233240 GCF_015228065.2 Penaeus monodon
ATTATAATGACAATAATAATTAAATAATAATTATAATGACAATAATAATTAAATAATAATAACAATA
Organism: Penaeus monodon; assembly: GCF_015228065.2. Classification (NCBI taxonomy): domain Eukaryota; kingdom Metazoa; phylum Arthropoda; class Malacostraca; order Decapoda; family Penaeidae; genus Penaeus; species Penaeus monodon. The sequence goes on from NC_051411.1 coordinate 21,230,808, forward strand.
ACAATAGTAATTATGATAATGAGAATGGTATAATAATCAAAACAATATCAATTATTATAATAAAAATTATATAAATATTAGTAATAATAATGATAATAGTAAAATGACAATAACAATAATAATAATATTATATTATTATTATTAATGATAATAATAATGATAACAATAAATAATAAGATAATAGTAATAATAATAGAAATAAATAATAATAATAATGATAATGATAATAATAATGATAATAATAATAATAATAATAATAAATGATGCTATTACTACTACTAATAGTGATAAAGCTAATGATCAAAAGAATGATAATAATAATAATAATGATAATAATAATAATAATAATAATACCACCTGCAGTAGTAGTAGTAATTTAGTCATACCATTACTAGCAGTAGAAGTAGTGATAGTAGTATTTTATTTCAAATGATAACAGTCATGATAACAGCAACAATGACGTAGCATTCTTACTGATGTTTATGGTGATATCGATTATGAAGATGAATATCAACACTGATGATAAAATTATCATACGATATTAGAATAACTATTAACCATAATCATGAAATTGTTAATACCGCAAATAGATGAAAGGCAATTTTAGCAATAATAATCGTAACTTTATTATTGCTACTACTATTGCCATCGCCCACACCAACACCGCTAATTTAACTAATAATCACTACTTAACAACCACATAAACACAGCTATATTAATGACAATAACAATTACAAAAACATCAGAATAATGAAACTCATCATTGCAACAACAAAAATAATTTATAATACAGTAACGACGATGATAATAAGAAGTGAAAAATCATTAGAAATAGAAATAATATTAATAGTAATATAATTAGGCCTAATGCTGATAATTATAACAGTCATAATGATGATACATATATTCACATTTCTTGTAAAACAATTGAATTTCAAATAAAAAACTATTACTGCTAATAATAATAATAATGATAATGATGATAATAATAATGATAATAATAATAATGATAATAATAATAATAATAATAATAATAATAATAATAAAGAAGATGCTGTGGCTTAGTAATGGAGATTTGGCAATAGAGGTGTCTGGCCACCGTCATCAAGGGCAAGTTCCGTGGCTCCATTGGAATGGGAACTTATCCGATGGCAACGAGGAAAATAACACTGAGTATCCGTTTAAGCGCAGCAGTATTACAAATATTATTAATAATAATAATAATCATGATAAGATTTTAAAAAGTATATGATAATAATAACCTGATGATAATCAGATAATGATAAAGAAATATTTAATAATGATATCAACAGTAAAAGTAGTAGTAATAACACTGTTGATAATAATAATGATAACAGCAACAACAACAGAAGCAACAACAACAGAAGCAACAACAACAAAACAACAATAATAATAATAATAATAATAAATATCATGACAATAATACAACAATGGTGACAATAATAATAATAATAACAATGATAATAATAGTAATGACAAAAAACAACAATGGTAATAATTATTAAATAAAATAATAACAATAACAGAAATAATATCACAAATAAAAATGATAATGATAATGATGATAACGTTATAATAATAATAATAATAATAATAATAATAATAATAAAAATAAAAATAATGATAATAATAATAATATTAATAATAATAATAATACTAATAATAATAATAATAACAATAATAATGATAATAACAAAAATAATAATACCTGTGATAATAATAATAACATAATAATAATATTAATAATGATAATAATAATAATAAATAATAATCATAATAATATTAAGAATAATGATAATGGTGATGGTGATGATGATGATGATGAAATAATAATAGGAACAACGATTATGTTAATAATGATAATAATAATTATAATAATAATAATAATAACAACACTAATATTGATAATAATAATGATAATAATAATTATTATTAGAATAATAATAATAACGATGATGATGAGGATGATATTAATAATAATAATAATAATAAGAATAAAAATGATGGTGATCATAAGAAAATGATGATAATGATAATAAGAGGAATAACAAGAATAATAACAATAGTAATAATAATAATTATAATAGTATATAATAATGATAATAATCATAATGACAATGATATAATAATGATAAGAAAACACACACAATAGTAATAGCAATGAAACTAATAATGATATAAGTAATTATATTAATAATAATAAACGCAACTGATAATACAAATGACATACTAACAGCAATAATAATAACAAATATAATGATAATAATAGTAATAATAATAAAAATGATAAAGATAATAATAATGATAATAATAATGATAATAATAATAATCATTATTTTTTTTTTTTGTCATTTTCATTATTATTATTATTATTATTATTATTATTATTATTATTATTATTATTATTATTTC
>NC_051411.1:21260740-21268240 GCF_015228065.2 Penaeus monodon
GCTGAACTTCTTGACATCTTTCTCGCCTCTTTTTACTTTCAACTTTTTGCTGTGTCCTCTCGACCGTCTTGTGTTCAAAATTATAAAGGCATCTTTGTCTAACTTCACCCTTCCTGTAATATAGTTGAACATCATTATCATGTCACCTCTTTTTCTTCTTCTTCCAATGTAGTAAGACCTCTTTCTAGTTTATCTATATACTTTTTTAAAGTGTGGACTCCATATCATTGCGTCATACTCCAGATCTTTACCATGTCTTCGTCCTGAACAAACACTGACTGAAATTTCTCATTAAGGATTTCGCACATTTCCTCTTCCTTGGTATAAACGATGTTATTGCCTTTGTTGACGCTAATTTGATCTTTATTTTTAATTTCACTATTTATGTAGTTAAAGAAGAACTTTGGTTGTGTGTACATTTATTAATTGTATCATTTTCAAAGTCTGATTTCGCCTCCCTCATGGTTTGGGTATACTCATTTCTTCCTACTCTATACCTTCCATACGCTGCCTGAGATCTCTGTCTTCTGGATCTTCTCCAAAGGAGCTGTTTTGCATTTATCATTGAACCACTTTTGGCTATTTCTTGCTTCAGTTTTGAGTCTTGATACAAAATCTTCTACCCTTTGTTTATAGACTTCGCAAAATTTAGAATATTCCATATCAAGGTTCTCTTCGTACAGGAAGGGTTCCAAGTTTATGCCATCAGAGATATCTTTAATGTTTCTACAATTACCTCTCTTGTAATTGTATTTTCCTTTTCTTTCCTTACTTACGATGAGTTTTTTCCTGTAGCAGACTGCATTTCAATTTAATACCAGAGGAGGGCAGTACTCTATATCCTTAATGTCATCTTTATGCTTTGTAAATATTAGGTCAAGGTCTATCTAGCCCTCCTATCCTGGTATGATCTGTTACCTTCTGGAAGAGACAGAATTCCTTTATGACTTCTACTAATCTTGCATTCCACGAATCTGGCTGAGCTCAGGGATCGAAACTTTCCCAGTCAATATTGCTATTAAAATCCCCATTTACAAGAATTCTTTTGCATTAGTTTCCGCAAATTGTAGCACTTCTTCCAGGCTCTCTAACATTTCTTGAATAAGTTTTTGGTAATTTGGACACCGATGTGTGAGGTGGCATGTACACTGGTTATTATTATGTTTTGGTTCTACTATGGGATCTTGCTGAATTTCTATCTCCTTTATAATAATTCCTTTCCTTATTAATATTTCTCCCCCCCCTCCATTTCCATTTGCCCTATCTTTTCTTCAAATATTGTAGTCTCAGAGTCCCTAATGCAACATCGTCTACGAAGGGATTCAGTTTGGATTCAGTGATGCATATTACAGCTGGTTTACTACTTTCAATAACTGCGTCTAGTTCTAGTAACTTCGAAAATAATGCATCTATAATTGTATAAACTGTTAATGTATAATCTTTCGGTATTCCTTTTGGCTGCAAGGCTAATGATTGTCTGTCTCCACATTTTGGTTTCAATATTAAACTTGTTTTGCTCGGGGGAATCTCACTCTCCAAAGGAACTAATTTTTTCAGTCCATTGTTCGTCTCCGTTTTTTTTTTTCCTCTTCCATTTTTCTGCAGTATTTCTCTATCATCTTTGGTCATATTTTCTCTTATTATATTTTCTTATATTCTTTGTGGGTGACCAAGACTAAAGCTTTCTTTATTATATCAGTTACCACTTGCTTATTCATGAATGTCACCTTTAAAGGGCGTTTCTTTCCCCTTTCGAATAATCCTATCCTTCTATGGGATATGATATTCTGCTCCGAGAATTCGGGATTTATGATTTTGAAAATATTGACAATCAATTTCTTGTTTTCATTGGATCGCTCGATTCCATCTTCTACAACTTTTTCTTCATGTCCCAATATGACTATGTCCTTGTTTACATCAGCCAAATTGCAATATTCCTTGCGTGTTGCCCAAAGTGTGACTTAAATTCATTTTTCTTTACCGTCTCTGCAAGCTGTGTTTTTATTTCTTCCTTTGCGATCTTGAGATCCTTTTTTTTTTTTTTTTTTTACTTTTTTCCCATTTCATTTACAGTTCCCTTTACTTCAGATACATCGGCATATTAGCTGTCATCTTTTGCTTTTATTATTTGAGACTGGCTGCTTGACAAATTGCTTTCAATCTGCTTAACAGTTTCCTGTACTTTGATTACTTCATCAATTTTTTCTTGCAGATTCTTTGCCTCGATTTGACTACTGTTGCCAATCTTCTTCTAACGTTTCCTTTGATTTTCATGCCAGACTTTTCAGTATTATCTCTCTGAGCCTCAGTTCTATCTGCTGCTTCCGTTAGCGTCATTTTCCTGATCTGAATGGTTACCCATAAAACACAAAATACAAAAATAGAGCTGTACTCCCGGCAGTTATCTCTATGCGCGAAAACGCTTACCATGTAGTATTCGCGGTCATTTCTCGCCTCCTTCCCCTTCGCTCTCACTTCTTGGCTCACAAAGCGTCACTATCTTTTCAAATTTTCACTTAGTCGTTCACTTTATAACCCAAATTATTCTTCCAACGTGAACCGTACACATTTACAGAACCCATGGCTAGCAGACTTAGGCCACCCATTGCCTGATCTCCGTATTCAACATGTAATAGATGTACTTTACTGAGGCGATGCACTGTAACTCTCCGCGCGCGTGTGTGTGTATGTGCGTGTGCGTGTGTGTGTATTATCGAACTTTTCAGTAAAAAAATAATTCATTGATTTATGAAAGTATTCAAGTGCTGGCAAGTAAAGCGAATTCTGCAATTAATGTTAAGGTCCCGTTCCCCAGATGAAGGCAGTCACGTCCAACTCACCGATCTTGTTGTAGATCTCAGGCAGATAGAGCTCTGTCTTGCTCCTGCAGAAGAGGTGGTATTCGCTCTGCTCCACGATGGGCGTGATGCAGTTGAACTGGCGACAGTTGGTCCACGCCTCCATGATCTCGACGGCCGACCAGCGGGACGTGCCCCAGTACATGCACCAACCTTGGTCTATGCAGTGCGACGCCGCGCGCACCACCTCTGCGCTCACACAAAAGCACTGGTTAGACTAAGGAGAATTTCATTAGCAGTCTATATCTGGAGGAAGTTAGCACCTATTGTGTCTGTGTATATGTCAGGTATACTGTATGTAATATATGTGTATGTGTGTGTGTATGTGTATGTGTGCGTGTGTTTCTGTGTGTGTGTGTGTGTGTGTGTGTGTGTGTGTGTGTGTGTGTGTGTGTGTGTGTGTGTGTGTGTGTGTGTGTGTGTGTGTGTGTGTGTGCATGCGCATGTGCGCGCGCGCGTATGTGTGTGTATAAAGTAGAAAAACCCACAGTGCAAAAAACAGATTTTTTGAAAATGAGACTACTGTTTCGGAATCCACCTGGGTTCCATCTTTAGACCTGACGATAGAACCTAGGTGGATTTCGAAACTGTAGTCTCATTTTCAATAAATCTAGTTTTTGCATTGTGTTTTTTTCTACTATACTATCAACACGGAAGAGTGTTTTACTTGTCATATATATATATATATATATATATATATATATATATATATATATATATATATATATACACATACACACACACACACACACACACACAACACACACACACACAAATATATACGTACCTAATGTCTACGACTTGAAATTTTGTGGTTGGTAGATAACATATCCAACTGGATGGCTTATACCTTTAAGTCAATTGAGTGTGCTGCTTGTGTTTGGTCAAACATAAATGGATAAGAAATCTTGGAGCGACATTATTAATTCTGATACGCTTTGTCCTGCTTGTCCTGGGAAGTATTTGTCAGTGTGGGCACAGTTCATTCAGCATAATGAATAAACCACATAGTGATGAGCAGTAGATTAGAACCTTCCTCAAATTACCCAACTGGCCGTAGCTATAACTAGGCCATTTATTGCGAAATTTGATGCTAGGTATACCTGCAAGGGTAGAACAGATGTTCAACTCGGCATCGAGCCAAGCAGTTGTATGCGTTTTCTATTGGATCAACAAGGCGGCGCAAAAATGTTTTGCGAGCAGTGGGAGAGTGAAAACTGCAAAGAAAAATCGTAATTCATGAGATTAATGGCCAATTTGGCAACTCTGTGTAGCTGACACAGCTCATTTAGAAGATAGTGAATCCCAGCTCATTACTCATGACGATAAAACTAGAACTTTCAGTCATTGCCAGGTTCCTATGAACCTAATTACGATTGCCGTCTACCTTTGAGGTGCCTTAACTTGAGTGTACGACGGGCGCTTCCAGTAATACTCTCCGGCGGCGACCAAAAAGCAGATCTAATGCAACCCATTTTTATTTGCTTTTTATGCATTTGAGATACACAGACGGTAGAATTTTATTTGCATATACAAAACCATTACAATTTTGTTATGATTATGATTATTATTTAGTTTTTTTTTTTCAAATTTACTTGGCTAACCGGCTGGACGTGTGAATGGGTGTTAGTTCACAGCTCGTTTCGAAATGAGTTTAATGCGTAAAACGCCTAGGTTGTTTCAAAATGTTTCGAAGTATCACGATATCAGTTGTCAATCAAAGTTGTAGGCTATTGCACGAGGCAGTAATGATGGTAAAAGTAAACAGCAGTAGTAGCCTAATGTAGTAGTAAATTCATATGATACGATATGTAGTGATAACATTTGGCGAACAAATAGTTGAAACCCTTACCCCTGTGCTCCTTGCAGATCCCTCTCTACCAACGGTTCTACCTCACATGACCCGCCGCGCAGAGGTAGGAGAGGAAGGAGGTTCAGATACGTTGGATCATGATAGTACATTGCAAGATATTCCTTTTTGGTTGCAACAGCCAAAAGAATCTCCAGAGTTTTTTCCTCCATTATGTGGGATGATACATCAAAACTTATCGAGCTTTACTGGTTCAAACACCTTGCGAATTTTGTCACTGGCTTGTAACAAGACGATCTTCCATTTGTCACTTATTTGTATATTTGTATTTTGAAATCCTATTTTAGAGTAGAAAAGCTTGCCGCATTTCCTTTCTCAGTGTGCCCTATTCAGATTGACGTTTCTAGGTGGAAGTATTCAACTCTGAGTTACGCAAAAACGTTTGCCGGATGTACCGCAGTTTAGCAGTGTCTGAGAATGTGCTTGATTTCTTTGTGCAGTTGACACATAAGTAACCTACCATAGGAAAGTACCCGATTCCCTTGTGGAGAACTTCTTTTAGACAAGTGCCTGACATAAACCTTTTCCTCATGTTTCAAAAACCGTTTCACAAGATAATTACTTCAGGGGCTGTCCGTAGGAAAGTCATTTCAAAAACGCGAAAAAAGTCTTCTAGGTTTGCAAAGGCTTTGGGGTATGTTTGCTTTAGTGCTTTAGGTTTTCCTCCCAAAAATTCGAAAAGAATATCTGTCCACACACACACACACACACACACACACACACACACACACACACACACACACACACACACACACACACACACACACACACATATATATACATTTAGATAGTTATTAGTAGTGAAACATTTTTCATAAGCCAGCAGATATTAATATCCACAAAAATAAGAATCTTTTCTTTAATTTTAGATTTTTTTCCCTCGCAATTAAATCAGATATTCATTTTTTCCCTTTTTTCTGATATAGTTTGTTGTATGAGGATATGATTCATTTGCGCGTCTCACAAACAAGACACGCAAGCCTTATCACAGCAGAGCGATCTCAAAACAACTCCCGTTGGTCAAGCGAGGCTCCTACTTCACTCACACCAACTTTATCTATGGATAACTCAGATGTATTATTATTACAATTTTAGATCACTGTTATGGCCTACTAAAAGTCGGTTATACTTGGACAACTGACCTTAAAAGGCGTAGCACATGTATCTAACACGTGTGAGTAAATCATATTATTTATCTTTTCGCGGCTAAACTGAACATCGCTCAGATTCGTGTCGCATGGAGGTCGTAATCAAGTCATATTTCATACAAGTTTTGCCGTCTTTTTCAATTTCGGTCGCTCTGATTTTGGGAAAAAATCTGTATATTCAGATACTTCAAAACTTTTTTGGGCTGACTTCAGTAGAGGACGTCATAATTCATAACTTTACTCCATGGAGGCACATATAGCGTGTCATAAAATCGTAGAACTACGTTTAACCTTTGGTGGTTTACACTCTTGATATTGTATCGAAAAAAAAAACCACTACTATTGGCGTAGGAAATTGTCTGCAAGCACGCGCATTCAAAGCCAATCTCAACTCAGTTTTGATACTTAACCTTCAATCGCCCATCTTTACCATAATGAAATCCTTCATCTACTCAAAAAAGTTTCAATGGGAGCTCCAAATTCCAAAAGTTAAAGAAAAAATTACGCCGTGTTTACCGGTGAGAACCATGAATTACTGCAACAGTATAAAAACGTATCGGCACAAATCAGTTATAGCATGCTCCAGACTACAACTGAAGGACCATGATATACAAAATATATGACACCAATTTGTAAAAAAAAAAAAAAAAAATGTACCAAATGCAAACAAGAGAGCAAGAGATTTCTGGGGGGAGTTTATACCAGGGCGGGCAGCATGTCATTAGCACCTCAGAGCTTTGTACAATAATGTAAAGAGCCAGATAACGGAAGTTACGCATTGTTCCATTTTTTGGAATATTTACAAATCTAAGTTTAAAAATTACTAACTGCTTCACTGCAGTCATAAGCTGACCGAATAAAGTCATGGCCATCCTAAAATTATCAGGCTGGGATTTTATGTGGTAACAATAGTGCATTTAAATGTAATATAAACCCTGTTGTTGAATAAACAATGCTACAAAAAAGCTTAAAGCAAACTCTGTCACTCGTATTGATATTTAGAATGTCTTAATTTTTAAACTCGCGAAAAGATGAATGTTCTAAAATAATTATAAAAGTAATTGAAACAAATATAAAAGCATGTCATGATATGATGCAATTTTTCTTTGCCTATTTACAACATTTACAAATTGATTGCCAATCATCGTAAATGACTGTTCGTCCGAGAAGCGAAAACAAATGTTTCTTTTATGTTCATTTGTTTTCTCTTGTTCGATCATGAAGGGCTGCGTAACATCAATCATTTTATTCATATTCTTCTTCTAAAAACTTGGTTGAAAAGCGCGCTGCCTTCACGTCCATCCGTTAGTTGCAGTGCTAATTAAGCCTAAATGGTTATCTATGCGCCAATGTTATGGAAAAGGAGAAGGGAAATAATACTAGTTCATAATATAACACGTCCCTGCATGCAATTTAATTTCTTTCTTAAGTATATATTGTTCTGAGAAGGTAAACCTTCTGGCGGGAAAGGATCACAACTCCCAAATTACGTCTAAGCCCAATTACGTCGGAACTACATACAACTTGTTTATACATATATTACATAGATGCTTCATGACTGAACAAAGGAGCCAAATAAACGTGTATGAATAGTATTTTTTCGTTCTTCTGACGAACTATTAAG
>NC_051411.1:21278240-21293240 GCF_015228065.2 Penaeus monodon
CATTATCATAACAATATAGGTATTAACAATACTATCGCTGATGATTAATCAAATATAACAACAACAATAGTAATTATTACAATACTACTACTAGTATTAATAATAACAATGGTAATAATAATAATAATAATAGGAATAATGATGATGATAATACTAATAGTAGTAGTAATAATTATAATAGCGATAACAATAAGTAACACTAATGATAATACTAATAATAACAGCAGCAACAATAATATTGATATTAACCCCCAATCCCTTGCTCGTTGTTGTCGCGGGGGATTAAGAGGCGGAGATCGAAGCCCAGTGAGGTCCTCGGCCCTCAACTTCGTCGTCTCTCCCCCTTTCCTTCTCCTTCTCCTCTTCATCCCTTTCTTCTGTTCATTTATCCTAATCGTTTAACTCATTTTTACCCTTTTCGCCTGAATACTTTATCTTAACCCTATTTGACCTTTGATGTCTAGCGCATTTATTTGTTTTAACTAATAAGCATGTTGAGAATATACAAACAACTCTTTATGAACCCAAAATCTGCCTTACCGGGGCCCCTAAGCCGTACCCTATTACTATGCATTGAATACGCCGGTAATTACCTTAGATGTTGACGCGGCAAAACTTTTAAAATAAATAAATACTGATTGTAATGATAATGATAATGATAATGATAATGATAATAATAATAATATTGATATAATAATAACACTAATGATAATAATAACAATATCATTAATAATGATAATAATGATATTGGTAATAATAATAAAATAGTACTGCAATAATTATAATAATAATAACAATAACAACAACAACAACAACAACACTCATATCATCATCATCATCATAATAATAATAATAATAATAACAATAATAATAATATAACAAAAATATAATTAACAATAAAAATCAAATGACAATAATGAGTATAATGGTTACTAATATAACATCATAATAATGAATCAACAATACATAATGATAATGTTAATAATAGTAAAGATGATAATGGTAATGAAAATGACGATGATGATAATAATAGATGTGGGTTTTAGTTTAGTAACAATCCGGGGACACAGGAATGACACTAAACAAATAACTAGCCAATAACCTCAGCCGTAAACAAGGGCTCAACAAAAGTTGGAGAACCAACCTAGAAAATACCAACAATATATTTCACAGTGATGCTAATAATTTTCACGTAATTTCACGTCTGTGATTACATAATAGCAACAGCAATTATTAGCATTATCATTATTATCAATACTATTCTATATTATCATTATTATTACTTTTATTTCTATTTGTTCTGTTATCATCATTATCATTATAGTTGTTATTATTAACATTATTATTATCCATTATCATTATCATCATCGTTGTAATTATGAATATTATTATTAACCTAATCATTATCATTATCATTTTAATCATTATCATTATCATTACTGTAATCATTATAATCGTTTATTATTCCTAATATTATGATTATTATTGTAATTGATATTATTATCATTATTGTTATTGTTGTTGTTATTATTATTATTATTATTATTATTATTATTATTATTATTACTACTACTACTATTATTATTATTATCATTATTGTTATTATCATTATAATTTCATTAATATCATAATCATCTGTTATCATCATCATTATTACAGTTATTATCATTATCACTGTTTTATCCTCCTCCTCCTCATCATCATCATCATCATCCTCATCATCATCATCATTATCATCAGCAGTAGAAGTATCACTGTTATGAATATCGTTTTTATCATTTTTATTTTCATTATCATTGTCAAAATAAATATGACAATAATGATGATGATGACTATAATAATAATGATAATGATAATGAAAATGCAATGATTACGTTGACGATGACGATAAAGATGATGATGATGATGATGATGATGATGATGATGATGATGATGATGATGATGATGATGATGATGATGATGATGATGATGATGATGATGATGATGAACCGTATTCATATTGACCAATGTAGACAAGGTATGAATGAGAATGAATATCTTCACAATACAAGAGATGTATTTGACCGGTTTCGATATCATGTATTTCTGACGAAGACGCATTCGAAACCGGTCAAATACATCTCTTGTATTGTGAAGATATTCATTCTCATTCATACCTTGTCTACATGATGATGATGATGATAATAATGATAATGATAAAAATAATGATAATAATAACATTAAAAATGATAATAATAATAATAGCAAAAATAATAAATAATACTAATATTAATTAAATAAATAATAATAATATCATTATCATTATAAAATGGTAAAGTGATGTTAATGATAATGATGATAATGATAATAATAAGAACAATAACAATAACAATAATGACAATGACAATGAAAACACTGGCCAACCGAAATGTCGTTGCATTGATATCAACCACTGCTACTATCTATTTTAAATGTGCTGATGTCAAATATGAATTTTTTTTCTGACAGCTCATATTTTTTTGCAATCAAGGCCTTTGCCGCAATGAGTAGAAACATTTGATTGAACTCTCATTGAAATAGCCGGCGAATTAAAAAGAAAATGTTACAGAGTCTAATTTATTCACAACATAATTTAAAACTTGTTCCATCAGTACAAGGGTTAAAATTTGTATGAAACACTTTGGACACTCATGTTACATCCAAGATCACGAGAAGCTGACAACAAGGGTTTCATAGTTGTCAGCCTTTTTATTTCCGAGATAAATTTCTATGACTGCCACAAATGAAAGCCGCGCTCTCCTTTCCTTACCATTCATCTTTCTTGATAAAGTACAAGTGCGCGAATCTGTGGGCCATCATACACACCTGTCTTGATCTTCTGTGACAAAGCAGGGAGAGGCGAGACTATGTGTTAGAAACAATCACTGTCAGTATTCAATGCTCTGACAAACTGCTTCTCCAGGCCCAATTTGATGTGGAGAGGAGTAAATATGATCTCTCGATTGGTGATTGGATCATTGACAATATTTGGCATAACAGCTTCCAGAGTCTCACGTAAAAGGCCACTCTTTCTAGTCCCAATGCTTGTCTCTAGCTCGGCTGTCCCGCATACAAAGAAAGCAGGGATACTTTGTAAATCCTCTTTGTTGACCAAGAAGGACGTTCACCACTTTGAGGTCCACGCAGGTTGTCCAGTTGTACTCGTGGTATTTGAGTAGGCCAATCACAGTTTTATTGTCATTATATTCCTCTCGTAAACACACAGAATGACCTACTGGAACAGCTGCATAGACATTGCCATTATGTAGTAGAACACACTTAAGGCTTCTAGAACTATCTAAAAATATCCTCCAACCATTTGGATTATACGATGGAATCCCTAATTCCTGGAGAAGACCCGAAATATTATGACAATAAACAAACTTATTTTCCTCTTTAAAAAAATCGCAAAAACCTGTTCCCTATTTCGTAAGTATGAAACTTTTGTGGTTCTCTTCAGTAGAGCCTTTTCTTGCAACCTAGAAGCTAGCACTTCTGCCGCATTTTTGGAGAGTCCCAAATCACGCACAAGGTCATTCACCTCTAAATGGCTAAACTGCTGAGTTGTTGCCTCTGATTTAGTATAAGAAGGATCGCCGGAATCATCATCGTCAGTTCTTGCATTTCCTCGCTACCTTCTTCAAACTGAGACAACCCATTAAAAAGGAATTAATAACTCAACAGAGTGCAGAGTAGGTCGAATTACTGAGGGAGAATAGAATTAGTGATTTTATGTCTGTTTTTCTTGCCAACACCTTTTGTATTGACCAGACAAAAATAGCAGTCAGTTGTGTAGGCCTTTGTTTCCCGCCAGGTCATAGGAATTCCGAAAGGTAAACCCTTACGCTTCCCTTTCGTCCATTCATGCAGCATCTCTTAGCAAGAGTCCGAAGTACGCTTTATAGGCTCTCTTCATATAAGATGTTATATTGCACCTCTGGCGAATAAGCGTGCAGTATCCACTAATATAGCACAAAACATCAGGTTTCTTCACACATCGATGTCTCTTGTATTTTATAGTTAACTCTTACCATTTACATGATTTCGACAACAATTGATTTCAGTCTCAAAATGCTGTTAATAAATTGTCTGTTACAGTATAATTTCAAGCAGCTGAGGATTAGATTAAATAAATTATCTATTTATGTTGGAAAAACTGGCTGACATAACTGACAAGCAGATAAAAGGTATTTAACATTAAAGCAATAATGAGAATTTATATAACTGACTTGTTGAAGAATGGCGCCTACACTATTTATACCATAAACACGTAAGTAATTTATTTGGCCGCAAAAGACTAAAATGTAATACCTACAACTGCATGAAAATTAGAGCATACAGAACAAAATTTATTGACCAGCATAACGATAATGATAATAGTAACGATAACGATAATGACAATGATAATATTGATGATAATAATCATGACTACTACTAATAACAATAATGGCGATAATTATAAAAATAATAACAGCAATAATAATGATTCTCATTATTATTATTTCCATTAGTCGTAGTAGTAGTAATATGATGAAGATGATGATGATAATAATAAAAAAGTAAAAGGAACAAGAATAACACTAACACTAAAAATAATAATGGTGATGATAACAGTAATAAGAAATATAATAATGATTATAACAATAGTAATCATAATAATGATAATAACAGTATTATTAATAATAGTAATAATAACAATGATGATGATGATGATGATGATGATGATGATGATGATGATGATGATCATCATCATCATCATCATCATCATCATCATCATCATCATCATCATCATCATCATCATCATCATCATCATCATCATCATCATCATCATCATAATAATAATACAAATAATAATAATAATAAAATATAATGGTAATAATAATCATAATTATTATAATAACAGTGATGATAATGATAAAAAAAAAAATAATAATGAGAACGCGATTGAGAATAATGACAATACTAATATGTAATTATGATAATGATGATATTGATGAAATGATAATGAGGAGGATATCAATAATGATGATTATGATGATGTTGAAGTTGATGATGATGATGATGATGATGATAATGATAATGATAATGATGATGATGATGATGATGATGATGATGATGATGATGATGATGAGGAGGAGGAGGAGGAGGAGGAGGAGGAGGAGGAGGAGGAGGAAGAGGAGGAGGAGGAGAAGGATACTCAGGAGGAGGAGGATAACAATAATGGTAGTACCAATAAAGGTGATAATAACAATAAGAGTAACAATAATGATAACGGTAATATCAGTGACGATGATTATGGTAATGGTAATAATGATACTACGAGCAACGTTATTAAAAGCGATAAAACTAAGAGAGAATAATCATGAAGAGAATAATCAGCAGAAGAAATAATAACGGAGATAAATGACTAAATGTAGATGAATCCTGCTGGAATGAGAGGAGCTCCGCGATGAGCGAGGGTTTGCGTCCCAAGCTGCTCTCCTGCAACGGGGAAATAGGCAAGCGACGAGAGCCCGCAAGGAGCACGTTTCGCTTCCTGGCTGCTGCACTCAGGCCTTCGGCGTATTCAGAATGGGCACTGGCCGTGTAACAAATGTTAACTAACGCTATGACTTTCTGAGTTCTTCCACTCGTTTGCATACGAAGATGATTTATATGCGATTTTTTTTTTATTGGAGTAAGTATATATATATATATATATATATATATATATATATATATATATATATATATATATATATATATATATATATATGTATATGTATATGTATATGTATATATATATATTTAATCTGGTTCTGGTTTTGTATAAATGCTACCTTTGAGGTGATTTACAGTAGTAATTGCTAAATGTCAAAATTATGGTTAGGTGCATAGGATTATAGAGGCATTACGAGGGAGTTTTGTCTTGTGACTGCTTATCTACATGGAGGATGCTCGTAGATATACATGAATGCCTGTGTGTTTAATATTTCCTTTGCTACCTCCTGGGATAAGCTATATTTTCGAGTTTATTTTCGTATGTTTGGTATCGGGGAAGGTGTACGAGGGTGTTCTCGGCCTAACATAGGAGGGAGACAGGAGGCTGCCGTGGCTGAAACCTGTTCGGACATATTCCAACAAGTACTGCTTTGGCTGTCATCCTACTAACGTTTTTTTAATTTTTTTTATTATTATTTTTTTCAACATTGACGTTTTGTGCGTGAGGATGGTGTCCTACGGCAAAAAGAACTTCGGGCTGTAATAAAGTTTTCCATAACTCAAGGCAAAGTGCCACAGTTGATTCATGACGAGTTGAGGACAGTAGTAGGGAACAGTGTCCTATCCTGTTCCACTGTCTAACATTGGGCTGCTCTTTTCTAACAGGACCGAGAGTCTTGTGAGGATGACCCCCTCCCCCAAGTGGTGGTCCATCAACTGCAGTCACCAAGGAAACTGTCTATGGTGGACAGTGGTCATGGATAATCGCCGAATCTCGGTGCGATGTATTACTTCCTAACTGGGAGTCAGTAATGAATCCATTGTTGCCATCTCGCACAATAACATCCATACCAAGGTGTTTTCCCAATGGGACCCAAAAATGTTGATGCCTGAAGCAGAACTGGATAATGACTTTTATTAAGATGTTGACACTCATGAGAGCGGATCTGCAGGGATTCATGGCCCGAAATGTAACCCAGGATGAAACATAGGGTCCTTACTTCGATCCGAAACCAAACCCTAATCTAATCAATGGAAGCATCCCTCCTCTGTAATACCATAAAAATTTATTGTCACGAAGTCATCCCGAAAGATCATGGTGACAGTGTTCTGGGACCCTGAAGGGATCCTCCACATGGACTTCTTGGAACGTTTGTGCCAGTAATAGACTATACAGTGTTGATTCACTGTTGAAACTTTGGGAGGCTCTGCTTGAGAAATGCCGACATGTGACAATGCACTAGCATACAAGAACATAGTGACCATGAACAGAGTGGTGTCCTGCTTCTTCAAATTGTTGCCCCATCAGTTTAATTCCCCCGATCCCCTCTGACTTTTTCCCATACACGATGAAGCAGCTGTGGGGTATCACCTTCAGTAATGATGAGGAGACCAAGAAGGTCATGGAGGTTTTGTTGGGATTCAGCCGACCATTGAAAACTAAAATTACTAAGTTTAGTGAACCTTTGCTCTATTTTTGCTCTTTAGGCTGAGAACTCATTGAACAGCCCTTGTTTGTTGTGTGACATCATACCATGATTTTATTTTTATGAACTCATAGTAAATGCTGGTTTCTGGCTGAGATATGTATGTGGTGCTTGATAGTGGCCTTAAACTGACTGATGCTGGGAGGCATACATGTGCTGACTACTCCTAGATGTACTGCACTGTATACAGCTCAATCCACCTCCTCATTACCTGTGAAGTAGTTGTAATTTAGACAAAAAATTAGTAATGATATTAACATTCTCGTTGACTCGTTTCTTGAGAGCTTGATCTGAGGACATTCCATGCTGTTGTTGATGAGGCAAAAGCTATTGGTTTATCGACTGCAGAGTTCTGTTTGTAAAACGGAGCAGTTATTGGAGTCTCCATGCATCTGTGTACTGCTAAACCATAGTGACCGTTGTTAAAGTCAGGCGATCTGTCGGTAAACATAACTAGGTCATTATCATCAGGGGCATTGCTGATACCTTTAGCTATTATTTCTACAGAAGGTTGATCACAGAAATGTTCTTGTTTGAATGGGTGTTATACTGGTTAGGCATGGTAACTGGGATCATGGTGCTGTGGATTAGTAGAGTGGGCTTGTGCTCTCTGCTTCCATATGGGAAATTTGGTATCCAATGCCTCCAGCTGTTATTGCTCTTTCTACTTTTGTGTGCAGTCCTTTCCTTAGATGTTCTAAGCCATATTAGATGTGGCAAGATACTGTTTTTGAAGACAAAGTCTTTGCTGGAAGTGAAACTTTTTCCATGGATGAGATTGAGGTTATTTAATTTGTAGTTTCAAGTTGTTTTTTTCTGCTCTTAGATTACTGTCCATTAACAAATGCCTAGAATGACCAGCATGGATACATCTTGTATTATATCCAGGGGTAAGAGCTCTAAAAGGGAGAGGACTGAAAAATCTATGATAGATCTGATAACTTGGACATAAAATATGCAGAGAATCTTGAATTCCACTCCAAATATGATTGAAGAGAGCTGCTTTAGGGTATGGATCCTGGTGGAGGTTCTGTTTTTAACATATCTTATTTGATGTCCCTGTGGTTGTCCAAGACATTATCAGTCTTGGGAAATTTCTGTCCTTGAATTACTAGATGGTCATAGGGTTTGCTTTTGAGAAGTAGAGTGTTACCATTATGGAAGTGATTAGTAAAAGACCTAAGATTTTGTATTTATCAGTTATGATAAGAAGTGTGTGGTCTAAATGAATTTTGTCAGTTGGTACTAGTTGCAGATCGTCTGCATGCCTGTATACTTTGGTGTTATTTTGAAGGGAAGCATGACTAACTGTTCTGCCAGTAGATTGAAGAGGGCTAGGGTGAGTATGCCTCCTTGTGGAGTGCCTTTTTCAAATGAAACGGTCCTAAAGTTTGACCCTGGAAGAAGCTGTACAGCTGTTTAGGTAGCCTTGAATCCAGGCCAGTAGCCTTGCTTTGACTCCCTTCTCTGCAAGAATGGCAATGGTGGAAGAAAAGTAGGCCAACCTGTAGGCTTTTAAAAGTCAGTGTGCCTTTATTATCAAGTGTAGATCTAAGAGAAGCAATGTCTGAGGTATCAAGTTCTATTGAGCATCCAAAGAGATTTGGATGGAGATGAAGGATCTTATACTTGAAGCAATTACGAATGATTTTCTTCAGTGTTTTACCCCAGCTGCTTCAAAAAGGAATCAGTCTAGAGGACTTGGGATCTGATGCATTAGTTATTGGTCTTATAAAAGCATGCTTCCACGCCTGACGAAGCTTGCCTGTTTGAAAGCCTTACTAGGGATGATAGGTTGTTGAGGAAGGGGCTGGAAGCTTGTTGACCGTGGTGGAAGGAAGTGCAGGCCATTCTTAAAGGTTCTCCAATGCGATGATTTTATGCTGGGTGGTAGCGGGGGGGAGGGGGGTCTTTAGATGTTATCTTTAGATTGTTAGGCGTCTTCTGGATCCTGGGCAACCCTTGTTAGCACTTCAGATTCCAAGCCCAAGGGTATTCGGGTGAAATAGAGGAATCCTTTCATAACATCTTAGGGGTTCAGGTACTTAATCTCTGGTTTTGTAGGTGCCTAAATTCCTCAGGTCATATTCTTTAGGGATGTCTCCTTTGATAGTCAGCACTACTTGTTGCATCTCACACTTGATTGCATAGTGCTTTGCTGAGACCACTTGTGGTAGATATTATATGGCTTCTAGAGGGAGTTCCAAAAGGTTAACCCACTAGTATGGTTTTCTTGGTGGCTTCTCCAGGGTTTAGGAACTTCAGGTTTATAGTCTTGCTGGACTAGAGAGTTTCAGTGGTTGCAGGGTATCTTGCTTTATTGATGTTTTAAAGTGTTAGGATAAACGAGTTTCCTGAGGTTACTACAGCTAGCCAGGGGAAATTTTGCTCAAGGGCTACTAGAGCATTGTGAGCTGTAGAGACGTCACTGAGTTGAACGATAATTTGGTAAAAATCCATTATGTAACTTCTTTCATCTTGATGGGAGTAGGAGCTGGAACTGTCTTTAGCCTTCTTAAATACCGGCTATCTTTGGATTTCTCTTGGCTGAAACTGTAGTCTGAGTCAGAGGAGGATGAAAGATTTTGTTGCTTCCTCTTATCTTTAGATCTTGTCATGACTACAAGGGCCTTCATACCTATAAGCTTCAAGTTAGTAATATACAGGCAAGCAGCTCAACACCTAAAACATGCGCTCAAAGCCGCTATCAGTCCTATAAATACCCTTCTCAGTAGCTGAAAGCAGTCCAGACCTACAGAACCCTCGCATAGTACTGCCTTTGGAGTTTACTTTGGCTTCAGAGAAGACTCTAAAACAAAGCAGCCCATAACTTAAAAACAAGAGCAACTATTGCCTGTCAGCTCTATCTCTAGAGCTATGACCTCCTTCAGGACTTGCAAGAGCAAGGTTTAGTGAGATCTCCACACCTAGCAGGTGGAGTGGATGACAGCATGCTATCCAGGAGATGGCAGCTCAAGGCCTTGGTAAATGAGTAACCAAGGTCAGGCAAGTGTTAAAGGAAGCTAGTTGGGCATCATGGAGAGAGTATGTCACCTTGATTAATTCTGGGACCTCTTAGCATAGGTAAGGGACAGGATCACTGGAAAGATAACATTAATGTTGCAAAAGAGCTAAGTCCATGGCTGAGATCTCTGGAGCATCTTACACTGCCCGATTCTCCACCCTTTTGGACTGAACAGGAACAACACCCAATGTTCTACAACAGAATTTCCACACAACTCGTCATTTTTGCACAGGATTCCTGTGCAAAAAAAATCTTCAATAGGACTGCAACAGAACTTCCATACAACTTGCAATTTTCGCACAAAAGTTCCTACTGGCAAGGATGCTTCCAAACTTGGGAATTACTGACCAATTTCTCTTACCAGCTGCATCTGTAAGTTGATGGAGAAAATGGTAAAACTGGATGCTAGAAAAGGAAAATATACTGACTCTTTATTAATATGGGTTTAGAAAATTGAGATTGATTACAGATGCCCTTGTGAAGATGGAGACTGCTCTTTTGGACAGCGAGATCACATGTTAGTCTCCTTTTAACCTCGAAAAAGCTTACAATATTACTTGGAAGCATAATCATGAAGCTGTATGCTGCATTACCTACCTTCACATGAAGCTTCCTTGCTGTTAGGAAGTTATAGTGTGGGTAGAAAACAGCTTCTCTAACATGGAAGGCCAGCTGGAAGGCATCTCACAAGGGAGTGTCTTATGTGTGACCTTGTTTGCAGTTGCTATTAATACCATCATCATAAAGGTCGTTCCAAGTGCTGTCTCATGTAGTTTGCATGTGGATGATTTCACACTGTAGCCGCTCGAGAAGAGGCTTACAGGATGGGCAAGGACACATGCTGACTTCAATAATCAAGTTGTGAAGTGGAGGATATACTATGCATGGGTTCAAAATCTCTTCAAGACCATGGTTATGCATTTCCACAAAAGAGTTCCATCCTTCCCTCTATTTAAGATCAAACTCACTGCATGTTGTCCAAGAAATGAAGTACTTGTGTCTAATTTTTGACTCCAGGCTAATGTGGGTGCCTTGTCAAACAGTTAAAGGAATGGGTTAAAAAGCGCTTTGCATTTTGCAGTTTGTTTCTCACCTGTCTTGGGGTGCAGACTGCACACTTCTGCAGCTTTACCAAACGGTTATTCACAGCAAACCTGACTATGGATATGAAGCTTATTCATCTGCTTCTCCTACTGTTCTCCAGATGCTGGACTCATAAGTTCCTAATAAAGCTCCCAGAATCTGTGCAGGGGCTTTCAGGTCTCCACCTGTGGAGTCCATCTTTGCTGAGTGGAGAACCACCTCTTTCATTACACCGGGAGTACATGAACCTGATTTACTACACAAGACTACAATGGGATCTACATTCAGATCGGTTTTTAACCCCCTTGAGGACAGCCGATCCCATGGAAGATCTCAATTTAAATCTCTCCAAGGGTCTAGCTATTGGAAAGCCCCAGCTCCCACATTGTATCAATCTAGTCGATCTGGATTTGGTTGGAATAGGAGAGGGGGAGAGATCCGAAGCAGAAATCAGAGAGATTTCTTCAACACACTTCTAACTACCAAGGGTAAGATGCAATTTATACAGATGGTTCGAAATCTGAAAATAGTGTGGGCTTTGCAGCAATGAGCAGGAGAATCGGCAGAATCGATCTTCACTGCAGAGGTACATGCCATCCTTGCAGCAATGAAAATGACTAGAGATCTTAGGAACCATTCTTTTGTAATATATTGTTACATTTGTAGTGCTTTGCAAGCAATTAAGAGCTCAAGTTCCAGATTGGCTTGCAACGAAGATAACTTTGTGTTAGGTGCCAGCGCATGTTGGTGTCCATGGGAATGAGAGAGCTGATCGGAGGGCCAAGGCAGCTGCTGCTCAGCCCTGTGATGCTCGTTTTCCTCTCCACATACCGACTTGAAACCCAGCATCAAAAGTTGCCGTCGTGATAAATGGAGGGAGCAATGGAGGCATACTTCTAGAAACAAACTGCGAGAGATTAGAGATGACCTTGGCAGTTGGGTGACCAGCGTCCATCCCAACCGACATAGTTGTGACATAGGTCGTTAGTTTCTTAAAGGAGACTAATATTTTTAACAAAATTGAATTATGCATAATATCAATGCAATAATTGCATAATATTTATGCTCTAATATATTCTTTTTTCTTTTTTTTATAAAACATTATATATATATATATATATATATATATATATATATATATATATATATATATATATATATATATATATATATATATATATATATTTTTTTTTTATGCATTTGCAATATCTTTACATTTTAATCCTACAAGGTATTAGCCGCTAATGTCGTTGGCTGTTGACGTGGCAGATAATTTTAAATAATCAATCAATCGGCAAATGGGTACGCCCACATCTTGCAGTCGGCATATTGATTGAAGAGTCGAGGCTTTCTGAGGTGATAGAAGATTACGCCTGCTTCTTCGCACTCGGTGTTGCTACCATAGTAGAGATGTAGCATTGAGAAACCAGTATAGCAGCTTGATCACGTTTAGTGTAATTGCCGCTGTTGTTTTAGGAACTGGTAATAGCTCTAAGAGCAGCTAGAGTCCGTAGACGATGTCGGTGGAGGAGCGTTGTGGAGGCAACTTTCAGGATGGCAGCTGAAGAGTTTTGTGTGGCCTCCCGCAGGTACTGTGTGAGGTTTCCAACAACCACTAATGCTGTGTTCAGCTTGCAGTGGCCCATGATAACGATGACAACGGACTTTGCTAACACTTAATTAAAAATGTGAAAGTCGGCACAAGAATCTGATTATTGTAATACAAAAACAGCACAAGAGGTTGTCAAAGAGGAAAATGTTACATTTATTGAATAATATGAGGTCTTGTGACTTCTAGGCACTCGCTATCAAGGTATTCACATACGATTAAAGCTTCACCAACACCTCTTCCAATTTACGAAGTGAACTATTAAAAAAAAAAAAAAAAAAAAAAAAAAGATTAACTGCGGGCGCACAATTTCAACCGAGCATAACAGTATGCTTCACCTTCTCCTCCCTACCGTTCCGCTCCCTGTGATTGATGGGCCATGCTACTTCTGATATTGTTATCATCATCGTCGTCGTCGCCGTCGTTATTATTTCTATTATCACTGATATTGTCAGTATTATCATTAGCATTATTATTACTATCGTCTTCATTATTGCTGTTGTTATGGCAGGTATTAGCATAACATTAAAAGTAGTAATAGTCATTAAAACTGTCTCACAGGCGTATTCACCCGACTTTTGGATTTGTCAATAGCAACTTTGTATTAATAAAGCTCCCGCCTACCTTTCCCCTCTATCTGTCACCCCACATTTTGGGGGAAGGTTTCGGGAAGTATGTGCCTCCCGGTAGTTTCCCCCACAGTTCTGCCGATGTATTTCAGAAATTACAATAACTAACATATATTAATGACTCAGTATACATTTATGATGAACACTTAATTTGCTTATATACATGTATATCCATATATACAAGTGCATATGCAGGCCTTCGCGATATATACATATATATATATATATATATATATATATATATATATATATATATATATATATATATATATATATATATATATATAAATCTGTCTATCTCTGTCTGTCTATCTATCTCTATATATATATATATCACTATCTTCAGGGCGAGTTTAAGTTTCTTACCAATCACCGGCGGTGAAATTTCGAAATACATCCAGCCTTTACAGAGAAGTAAATCGGCATCATTCAGTTAGATTCATTTTAGATGAGTAAAAATACCAAGGTAAGAGAGTCTTAATATAAAGAATCTACAATGCTGACTGATTTGTTATTAATGAAATATAGTAGTTGTACGTGTTGGTAACCCTGAACCTTCCCTGACGATTACAGGCCTTGTGTTAAGGCAACAGTTGTAAAAGATCATTTGACATTCTGACAGTTGGGTTTGACAAAATCTACCCTGAAACTGACCGATGATGATGCTGATGATGGTGGTGGTGGTGGTGGTGATATGATGATGATATAATGATGATGGTGATGGTGATGATGAATATTTTAGATTATAGAGATTATATGTACTTCAATTCATATGTAAAGACAGCGTGTATCATCGAGACCCATATAATGACTGAGTAAAACATCAGATTTTTTTCAGCTGCACTTAGAAGAAGTTTCAACGACTTAAAGAGATGTTGCCTGATGTACGATGTGTTATATACTGTTGCATCCTGTCTACTATGTTGTAAACGTCGCCTGTTCATGTTCAAATTAGATTTCAAATCAAATCAATGTGATTCCCTTTCCTAAAAGCGCAAAACTCACTTAGCTGCAACTTACTCTGTGACCATAATGATGCCGAAAGTGTTAGTGATGATGGTGCTGATGATGATGATGGTCGTAGTAGAAAATGATAGTAATAACAATAACAAACATGAAGTTTTTACTATTAGGAATAACAAAAATGAGATTAATAATGACTAGCGGGACCCAGGGAAATAAGAGGTAGTAGTAGAAAAAGCCACAAATCAGAAACCAGAGCTATTGAAAATGAGTGTGTGTGTGTGATTTTACATTGTGGGTTTTTCTACCGTAGCATCAACACGGGAGAGTGTTTTACCATTCGTAAGACATAGTCTATCTTCATTCTACCTTTCGTCTCCATCTTCCTTTTCAATTTCATTTCCCTCTCCCTCTCCCGCTCTGCCGCCCCTCTCGCTCCCAAAGCCTCCTTAGATTCCCTCCTCCTCCCAACTTAGGGCCTCATCT
>NC_051411.1:21328240-21333240 GCF_015228065.2 Penaeus monodon
CTCGTCCCGTCCTCGCCTTCCATTCGCCCTCCTCAAATTTCTCCTCTCGTATTTCTGTCTCCTTTGCTTCTCTTGGTCTTAGTCTCCCTCTTTTCCCTCTCCTATACCAACAAACTCACTCATTCTCTCTCTCTCTCTCTCTCTCTCTCTCTCTCTCTCTCTCTCTCTCTCTCTCTCTCTCTCTCTCTCTCTCTCTCTCTCTCTCTCTCTCTCTGATGCACACGCATTCCTTCCA
The DNA here is from genome assembly GCF_015228065.2 of Penaeus monodon. Taxonomy (NCBI): domain Eukaryota; kingdom Metazoa; phylum Arthropoda; class Malacostraca; order Decapoda; family Penaeidae; genus Penaeus; species Penaeus monodon. Next base: position 21,328,476 of record NC_051411.1, read on the forward strand.
CGTATACTTCAGTCCTGGTTTCTCTTAACACAGCGCTTGGTTATGATGGCTACCTCAAGGGACGGTTGATTTTTGTATTATAGAGATTACCAACAATAAATGACACTGTTCAATTCATGCAAAGTTAAGTCAAAGAGAAGTAAAACAAAAATGATAATTCTAAAACTTTACTTGCTTAAGCAATAAATCAGTTTTGGCAACACGTGCAAAGACGTGGAATAAGGATTAGTAATCAGAATGATTTGGATTTGTTGGCTATGTTTGCCTATAGACCCATTGAAATATGAACAGGTTTGTCACACTTGGCAGTCCGAATTCGATCCCACACAGACCGTACCGCAGAGCCCACAGTCGTGTCTCATTTATTTTCTGACAATTCTAGCACCTCATTATAACCAATTTGAGATGCATGTCGGTTGATCGGATTAGACTATATTTCATTTTGGATTTGACATTTAGTTTACCCGCCATGTACCCTAGAGTATTTCTGCAGCTGAAGTTGGAACAGATCTGACAGCGTATACGGCAGCTCCTCACAAAGCAGACTAATTAACTCTTGCGCGACGGGCAACGACTTCTTCCGAAGAAGTGTTCTTGGGACGAACATCTTAATATGTGTATTTGTGTTTAAGATTGACACATGTTAAAAGTAAAACGTAGTTTCTATGAAATAAGAAAGAAAGAAAAAGAGGAAAACCTTTTTTTTAATCATTCATACGAGATCCCAGTGGAATGGAAGTAGAGGGCGACATATATTGAAGCCTACTTCATATCTGTACCACAACTATATTATTATTATTATGATAAGCTATATAAAGGGCCACACTGAAAAAATCGAGATTCATACCATCACAGGGGTCACTGCAAGTCAAAACACAGCTTAAAAAGAAAGAGAAGATAGAAAATCATCACCTATTTACGTAGTAAGCACATATTAGCTGAATTCTTCAACTTGTCAACAGAAGTTACAATCTCTGCAGGAATTCCAAAGCCTACAAATAATAGTAAAATAACAACATCTGGAAAACTGAGATCGACTTGCATTAAATGTCAGTCAGTTGAGGGTTATAGAACTTCTAGTAACTCTTGCAGGTTGATAAATTTCAGGTAAAAGCTTATAGAGGGAATGTGAATCATCGGTTACAGTCTTGTATAAGACTGAAGAGCCCTAATATCCCTACGATGTCTAAAGTCCAAATCTAAGCCAGACAGAAGAAATTTATTGGAAGTAAAAGAACAGCCAAGTTGTCTTAAGCGTGACTCTGCAGCAGATAACCACACAGGAAAACAATACTCAAATGAGCCAGAATGAAAGAAAAGAAGCATCTACGAGTAATATTGTCATCTTCATAAATCCTCTTGTACTTGCATATGATGCCTTAGGTGAACCTACCTGGGCCATTCTTAATTTGCAATTCAAACGATAGATCCGAATCAGGGGTTATACCTAAGAACATCAAATTATCCACTAAAGTGATTAAGGCTCCATTAATCAGCAGACTTAGATGCTGAGGCAACTGCGTACGAAACCGACTCACAATCATTTCCTTGGACTTGGTGGGATTTAGTTTCAGAGAGCACCACGGTTGAATTATCATCAGTTGCCGAAGAAGGAATATTAGCATAAAAAGAAGTATCAGCATATGTAAACATTTTATTAGTGATGCCGGGCCACATATCGCTTACACATAAAATGAAGAGCCAAGTCCAAGAACACAACCCAAGGACCACCGGAAGAAATACGGGAATGTGGGCTGAAACTACCATCAACATAAACACACTGCTTAATACCTAAAACTTTACCACCAGCACCAACAGACTGCAACTTGAAAATCAAACCCTTGTGATTAACAATGTTAAAAGCTGTACCAAAATCTAGATAGACAAGCCTTGACTCATGACCCCTTGCTATCATTATCAGTGTTATCATTATTATCATAACTTTTATTGTTGTTTTGTTGTTGTTGTTATCATTTTCATTATTATTATCATCAGTAGTGATAGTAGCATTATTATCAATGCTATCATCAACATCATTATCAGTATCATTTAATATCATTATCATCATATATTATTATTATTATTATTATTATTATTGTTATTATTATTTTTATTATTATTATTATTATTATTATTATTATTATTATTATTATTATTATTATTATTACTATTATTATTATTATCATTATTATTATTATTATTATTATAATTATTATTGTTATTATTGTTGTTAGCATCATTATTATTATCCTTATTATTATCATCATCATCATCATTATTATTACTATTATTATTATTATTATTATTATTATTATTATTATTATTATTATTATTATTATTATTATTATTATTATTATTATTATTATTATTATTATTATTATTGTTATTTTTATCATCATGACTATAATTACTATCATTACTCTAATAATTATTACTGATATAATTATCATTACTCTTATTATTGTTATTATTATCATTATCATTGCTTTTGTCATTACTATTATTGCTGTTACTGTTTTTCTGTTAGCATTATATTGTAATTTATTTTCATAATAATTCATATGATTACTATTACTATCATTATCATTATGCCTATGCTTATTATTATTATTATTATTATTATTATTATTATTATTATATTATTATTATCAATTTTATTATTTTTGTTTTATTATTATCATTATTGCTGTTGTTGTTGTTTTTTTGTTGTTGTTGATGTTGTTGTGGTTATCATTGTCATTATTATTGCTATAATTATCATGATCATCATCATCATCATTGTTATTATCATTATCATTATTATCATGTTTATCATTATCATCAATACTTTTACTATTACTTTTCTTATTATTTTTATCATCATTATTATTATCATTATCAATATTATTATTAATATTATTATTATCATTATCGTCATTGCTGTTATCATTGTTATGGTTGTTATTATCATTACTATTGATATTATGATGACTATTTATTATTATTATTATTCTTATCATTATTACAACCACCCTCATTATTATAATCCTAATAAAGATAATGATCATTGTAATAAAGAATTATATAATTTTTGTATCAACATTATTTATATTATTTCACAATATATAGTGGTAGTCATGGTAGAAATGACGGCGAATAGAAAACAGAGAAATGAGTTTTCTTCTTTGAAATGGAACTGAGAGATAAAACTAGTAGTGAAAGAAGTAATAATGCCCGCGGCAGTGTGTCCCTAAGATGATGTTAGTGATAACTAATGCTGTCTTCCTGATTACAACTGCTATCACTTTCATCCTCTCCATTGTTGTTATTATTATTATTATTATTTAAATAATTCTGTTAAGACTTCTACCATAGCAAATCAAGATTTCTTTTAAAAAATGTCATTGCTCCATTTAACAAAGGATCGTATTTTTGGTCATTATATAAGGGTCATGTCCACCCTGCATCAGATGGTGGCCAGATAGGTAGCCTAAAAAAACAAGCCCAATTGCTTCTCCCTTCTTCAGACCCTTCACCACATTCACATTTCACATTCAGGATGCTCTGCTTGGGTAAGGTGTTCTCTTTGCGCCACGTCCTTCACCAGCATGGCCACTCCTGCCACTTCACAAGACTTGTAATCCCTCTTTTAGGACTCCACGCACCCAAAGAAGTGATTGGGAGGGATGCTAGGCATATCCCCTGGGAGTGTGCCTCAATCATGACTTTCTACATTTATTTCTGCTTCTGGCATACCACGGGCTGCTAACCTTCTTTCATCCCTACTTGCCTTCCCTCTCACTACTAGCCTCTTAGACTATTCTCTCCTCTTCCAAACCATCTCAACGCCACTCTCACCACCCCATACTCCTGCTGACCACAACACAGCACAACTACGATTAACGCTATATCAATATAACTATATGTTCATTTATTCATTTTCGATGTATAGGTGTTTCTTCCTCTTTTACATTTAATATATGTATATCAATAATTCAAAATGAAAAAGAAACAAGGGAGAGAGAGGGGGGGGGAGAAAGGGGGTATGGAGATAGATATAATCATTACGAGTGACAGTGTGTGTGAGTCCATAAATGACTATGTTTGTGCAGGAGAGCTGTCTGCTTTCGAAGTTAACACTCCTGGCATAACTATTCTTCACTTACCTGTTATCTATGTCCATGTTCTTCGTCTGCCAGTTATCTTCCCTGTTCCAGCTCTAATCTCGAGGCTCCCAATCATCTGCAATCCGTTCCCCTTACCGGTCTCTTGTTCAAAATTAAGCTGGGTCCTGGATGCCCATAATAACGGCCACTCCGAAATGTAGTCCGCTGTCCCTGCCTTGTTTTAGACACTAATTCGCATATACTTTTTAACAATAATACATTCATACTCCATGATTTCTGGTTATATATTTCCATCCCGAAAAGGCAATGTCAAAGGGATAACTGAAGTAAGTGACTGCAGTATCGCCGTGGGGAACGCAAACTGATCTCATAAAACCCGTGTCATGTTGTTTTCTTGGTACAAGCAATACATAGAATTTATTAAATAGGCCACATACGCACACACACACACACACACATACACACACACACACACACACACACACACACACACACACTCTCACACACACACACACACACACACATCATCTACGTATCTAGTGTTGGTATGCATGGATGTATATCTATATGTATGCGTCTCTCTGTCTATCCGTCCGTCCGTCCGACCCTCTGTATGTATGTATATATTTACATGTGTATGTATATAATTATCTATTCGC
>NC_051411.1:21338240-21343240 GCF_015228065.2 Penaeus monodon
CGGACGTTTCCTCTGGGAGTCACTGGGACGTCGCTGCTCTCAAGGCAGTGCTTGCTTCTCGGTGTCCGCCGATGAAAAGGCCTTGTGTCTTCAGCCACCCCCTCCATAATCATAATCACAGCGCGATAATTAAGTATGGATTGCAGTTTTTGTCGCTTGCATCCGGGCCCACATGCAGCGTGAATGCAACTAGGACCGATACATTACGTAACTTGCCACGCGCCCGGAAGGAGGAAAGGACAAAGAAGATCAATGTTTCCATCGATGTGCTTCGCGCTATATTTATTTAACTTGCTGTAAATGTTACTTACACTGAAAAGTTAAATTCATATGATGTGAAGGTTAAGTAGGCCTATCTGTGAGAGCTACCCCATGTCAAACACAATCATTACAGTCATCTCAGTAATGTGCTTAGTGAAAGGATTAATGTTATTATAGATGAATCTGTCGAGCACGTGCGAGTATTAGCACTGATCGGCTACAGTCTACGCATAAAGAGTAAGTGCTCATGACAGTGATGATTGCTGGACTTGCGTGGCAAATACATGAGTCAGACGTGTGCGACTGTTTTTCTGATCGAGTTTCTTTCTCTTGCGGCCACGAGGCGCCATGTCAGGCTGTGTGTCTGGAAGGTTCTATTCTTTTCCTGACATATCGCTAGAGGGGAAAAGCGCGCTATATGAGACACCGCTGGACTATACTTACCGACAACTCTATTACTGACAAAAAGCTAATGTTGCCTTGAGGACTTTGGAGAAGCTGTCTTGCATGTTTCTCAAACCTATGGATTCCCTCGCTTATGAACAACGGAAATAGAGAGTTTTTGTTCTACACTGGTTTCAAAATGTTTTCCATATGTAATATGTCTTATGAAAACGATTTGTTGTCCTTACTATCATTACCGGTTTTCCACGCCTTGTTTTCTTGGTGAGTTAGTATTATGACAAATTCTATTTTCAGTAAGAAAGAACAAGAATACTTTCAGACTTTAAGTGGTTAAGCTTCACTAATCAGCATTCTATGATGAATAATGCGACACGGGGCAACGAAGGGTATAGCAACTGCCGGCAGGGTGTGGTTGCATGAGGCAGTCAGAATTTGGCTTCCATCCGGCTGCTGAGATGCGGTGCCGTGTGGCTTCTAACGGCGGTGCCGGGATGGGGGAACTGTTAACAGACGGCAGGGATTTCCATTGCTGACTTATTTATGGCGTTTCAACCCAGTGCAGCTCGGACAAGGGTGAAATCGGATGAAGATGCACAATTATGAGACCCGATGAATCCAGTGATGACTCCAGTGAAGTCAAATCTCAAAAAAAATAATAATAAATAAATAAATAAAAATTAATAATATTAATAATAATAACAATAATAATAATGATAATAATAATAATAATAATAACAATAATAATAGCAATAATAATAAATAAATAAATAAACAAACAAATAAATAAATAAACTAAAATAATTTATAGACTCTTACAGTGTAGCATATATTTTGTTTACTTCTCTATTCTAACATTAATATAGTTTCCCTTTATCACAAAAAAGCCTTTTCGCTTGTCTCCCTGCGTATTAGTTATACACACACACACACACACATTTATATATATATATATATATATATATATATATATATATATATATATATATATATATATATAATATGTATATATATTTTTTTTTCTTCTTCTTTTCTTTTCTTTCTTTTTCTTCCTTTCTTTTCTTTTCTTTCCTTTCTTTCTATTTTTGGGCGATTTTTTTTTTCTACTGCTATGTCGACATAGCAATAGATTTATACCTCTGTATAAATCTATTAGTAGCTTCAGCTTTTTGTGTGGTAATATTATTCTCAAGTACCAAGGGCAAAGAGTTTGTCTGAAAATAATTACTTTTCCCTTCCCTTCCCACAATCAGCACCAATAGTACGAAGCTGCTGATGACTTAGCGTCCTTGTTACGAAGCCTGGCGTTTTGTGCCCCGCCCACCCCTCCAAGAAGCCCCTCGCCCCCCCTTCCCCTCCCTCTCCATTCAGTCTTTCCCATCCTAGGACCAGTCAGTGTCTTTTTTATTCACATTCAAGATGTTTTGAAAAATAAAAAGATATAGGTAAAGAGGAGTAATTTCATTTGCGTGGGTCGGGTATTTCTCACTTATTTATTCATTTATTTATCTATTTATTTCATTCTTTCATTTTTTTTTACTTCAGTAATGTAACATGTTTGCAGTGCATGCCAGTGACTTACCATTATTTCTAATGTATTTTCTACAGTCTATGCAGTATATCATAATGCTGCCTACACACCTAAACAGGTTATGCAGCCATATTATATATAAAGCAATAACATGGAAGCGTAAACTGAACAGGCCAAGCAAAGGCAAAGGAAGATTATAAGGTAAAGACAATAAAAAATGTGCATGGATAGATCAAATGACATGCGTTTGCTTTCTCTGGATATATAAAGTAGATGTAACTAAAGCATATATACGTACAAGTTAAATTTCGTCTCTGAAAAATGTGTCATGGGAGGATCATGTGATTAATAGCGTAGAGGTAGTGTGTTATGCTCATTTCACATATTTATTACACTGGGTTCATATTTTGCGTTCGAAACAGGTGCTGTGAGTGATGTGTTCATAATGTATAACTGACAGGTGTGGCGGATGATGGCATACATTTTGTCGAAGAATTCAAGATCGAGAATTCTGACAAAGCAGTGTAATGGTCGGATCATCTGACTAAAATACGGCGCAGCTTTGTGTGATAGCAGGGATTCAATCGATATTCTAGGTTATTGGTGTGGTATGGTGTGGTGTGGCCGTGTAGGGTGAGGGTCATACACCAGAGGTAGCAGTGAAGAAGCCGGCAGAGGGTCACACACGCCATAGTTCCAAGAGGAGAAATAATGCTAGGACTTTTAATACGTCTTCGAATGCCGCGGTAGCGAGTATAAAGTGATATAGGATATAACACAGGGGGAAAGGACAAGAACGCTGCGGTGTTGCAATTCGAGCGAAGGAACATCTCGAAAGAACACTTATACGGTCCAGCAGCTATGGCGACAGCGGGTGAAAAGGAATGCTAGTTCCAGAGATAACTGCCTCGTTCCCTTTTGCCCGTTTCTCACAGAATACGAAATTGGAAATAAGATTTAAATGGTCTAGAAAAAAATATAGGAAATAAAAATGGTCGGTACACATGGCAGAGTGCGTTGGGACGTATAGATTACGAAGGCTACTGGATCCATGCCAGGCGCCTTCCGAGACGGATGGAGGGCAGGCAGTGCAGGACACGAAGCGGGGATGTACACGGTCGGTGGAGAGGAATGTGATGAACAGGAATTAGGAATTGTGAAGAATTTCTACGGAAATACAGCTACAAAATATTAAAAGAACTACTTCTAACAAAACTGTCGCACGGAAAATATGTTATTCTTTAAGGAACAAATGAACGACTGAATACAGTCGTCTCTGATATATATATATATATATATATATATATATATATATATATATATATATATAATAGAGATACATACATACATACATAGACATACACACACCACCACACACACACACACACACACACACACACACACACCCCACACACACACACACACACACACACACACACACACCACACACTATATATATATATATATATATATATATATATATATATATATATATATATATATATATATATATATATATATATAATATATGTATGTATGTTATATATATAATATATATATATATATATATATATATATATATATATATATAGTGTATATATAGTTTATATATTATAGTGTGTGTGTGTGTGTGTGTGTGTGTGTGTGTGTATGTGTGCAGATATATAAACATACATACATACCTTCTTTATATCTGTACATATACAAATGTATACACACAAATATACATACACACAAACACACACACACATATATATATATATATGTGTATGTATGTATTTATGTGTTTGGATGGTGTCTGTATGTGTGTTCGTGTGTGTGTATGTGTGTGTGTATGTGTGTGTGTGTGTGTGTGTGTGTGTGTGTGTGTGTGTGTGTGTGTGTGTGTGTGTGTGTGTGTGTGTGTGTGTTATATACATACATACCATACAAAACAGATCATATATATATATATATATATATATATTATATAATTCATATATATATATATATATATATATATATATATATATATGTAAATACATATAAATATATGTGTATATATGTATATATGTATGTATATATGTATATATATATACTTATATACATATGTGTGTGTGTGTGTGTGTGTGTTGATTTATCCACCACACACACAACTACACACACACATCACAACACAACAACACACCACACACACAAGCACACACACACATCACACACAAGCAACACACACACACCAAACACACCCACACATGAATCACCACAACACACACACACACACACACACACACAACACACACACACACACACACATATGTACGTATGTATTTATACATATCAGTATTTATACACACACACATATATATACTAATTAACAAAAGACGATGCGAATGTGGTACATGATGACACACAAAAGTCTTACAAAATACATCAAATGTGACAAAAACTACAAAATAAAATTCAGGTACAAAAAAGCGTAGTGCTATAAGTACAGTGCATAAAAAGCGCAAAATTATGCAAATATGCAGATAGCTGGGAAAATGGAAAACAAATGTCCGTCAAAAATAAATCAAAAGTGAAACAAAAGAGGAGAGTGGAGGAGCGACTGAGGAAGAGGTGGAGTGGAGCCTACCGGTAGATCGACTGTGTGTCGGACTCGTGGGACGACCCGAGGGGGCACAGCACGATGCCAGACACCTGCACCTCCAGGTCGCTGGTGGCAGTGTCTAGAAGAGTGCTCTTTGTCTCATTCTCCACGTAGGAGTTTCCCGTGACGTTGTCCATGGCGGCAGATGCGGCAGCGGAAGGTAGCAAAGAGGACAGACAG
>NC_051411.1:21376441-21378941 GCF_015228065.2 Penaeus monodon
ATGCTTGTCGAGAGGACCATCCAACCCCGGCAAAACATCTAAATGGTTTCAATTGACTTCAAAAAGCTTTTGATAAGGTCTGACACTTAAAATTGTTCCTGGCAAATATCCGTATAGATGACAAAGATATGAGACTAATTCAATCGGTCTACAAGATCAATTTGCCGTAGTCTGCCTGTCCGATGGAACAAATAACTGGTTCCCCCGTCAAGCGAGGTGACCGACAAGGTTGTGTGATGTCACCTGACCTCTTCAATTTATGCTCTAAAGTTATCGTGCAGGAGACTGAAGATCGCCAGGAGGGAATCGTTATCACTGGTTGCAAGATCAACAATCTTCGTTATGTAGATGATACAGTTCTCAAGGGTACATCTGTAAATGACCTCCAAATACTTTTTGATGCTGTTAAGGAAGCCAGCAAACACCTTGGCCTCCATAACAACTGCAAAAAACAAAAAGCATGATCATTTCGAAGTCAAAGGTCCCACCAAAACAAGGTCAATGTGGTTCTACCTCAGGATGTTGGGCACTCCTTGCGCCGACTGAGTGTCCAGCTAGATCCTCGGAAGAGTCGGACCGGGCCACGAGCTTCTAGAATATATCAGAGTACAACTCAAATTCCTCGGACATGCGATCCATAAAGGCACATGAGAAGACCTTAGCCTAAGCAGTAAATCTGAAGGCAAGCAAGCTTGAGGTAGACCGAGAATAACATTCCTCGACAATTTCAATATACAAACCTCGATGTTTCTCGGACAAAGCTCGACAACGTGAAACATGGCGCCAAGTTGTTTGTCAAACACAGAAAGAATATGTGTGTGTGTGTGTTGTGTGTGTGTGTGTGTGTGTGTGTGTGTGTGTGTGTGTGTGTGTGTGTGTGTGTGTGTGTGTGTGTGTGTGTGTGTGTGTGTGTGTGTGGTGTGTGTGTGTGTGTGTGTGTGTGCGCACATATAAATATATATGCATGCATATGTATATACATATACATATATAGTATGTATATAAGTATGTGTGTGTATTTATATTTATGTGTGTGTTCGTCTGTGTGGGTATTATTTATTTATATTTACATATGTATATGTATGTATATACATATATGTATATGTTCATCTATATATTCATGGATACACACACACACACACACACACACACACACACACACACACACACACACACACACACACACACACACACATATACACACACTCACACACACACACACACACACACACACACACACACACACACACATATATGTATATATATATATATATATATATATATATATATATATATATATATATATATATATATATATATATATATATATATACGCGCTACGAAGCGCACAGTTTCAATGGTACGGCCCATAGCCCGATGCTGTACTTTTTTTGTGTGGCTCACAAACGCTACGTTCCCGAGAGGGGATACGCCTAGCAGACGACGCGTACATTGTTTACAAACAATGTTTTAAGAAACCTGGGTACTTCTTGAATGGTATTTAACTAAAAAGTCAGCTAAGCAAAGCATGTTAAATGGGAAGAAACAAGAGAGCATGATTCCTGACTTATAAGGCCTAGCTGCTGAACTATTAATGGAAAAATATATATAAAGATAAAAAGATGACTGTTATAAATACTAGCATTAATAAAAGTGCCGGTCCCAAGCCCGGGTAAATAGAGAGGATGATTACCTAAAAGGTGATATCGGCACTTCTCCGTGGAAAGGAACTGGGGACCCTACCACGTACTCACTCCAAGATCACAACATGGAAATACAATTTAGTAGAAACCACAACTGGTAGAAAACAAAACAGTGCATCATGCTGTGAGAGCCAACGTCAGAATCTGACAGGGCACCATACAAAATAATAATAATAATAATAAAAATGAATAAAAGCCATAGTAAATGTGTTTAAACACAAAATTTAAAACACAAAAAGCTCGTATGGGTCAATGTTTACGTTTAAGCGTCACCGCAGCATTACAAACCGATCCGTTCGAGCGTATTCTTTGTAGCGCATTCTCCAACGGAACGAAAGGCTGACCTTTGGGTGTGCGGGCGTCCGGGCTGATTGAGCCTCCCCCCCCCCCTTTATATTTTTAATTTTGATGACAAAATGTATATTCATAACCAGAATCTATTTATATGAATCGAAACATATTTCTTAATAGCTGTAAATATATATATATATATATATATATATATATATATATATATATATATATATCATCATCAATAACGGTATGCTCATGTTTGAGCAGCCGTGGACCTTTCCACCATCCTTCGCCACTGAACTCGATCTTGCGCTTTTCTTTCCACTTATACCATCGACAGCCCACAAATATCTTTGATATTGTCGCTCAGTCTTGTCTTCGGTTTGCCTCTTCCTCTGCTTCCTATCACCATCCCTGTCAGTAAGTTTTTCTCAATACTTTTACTTCTCATCACATGACCAATAAACTTTAATTTCCTTTTGTTCAAGATGTCCAACAGCCGG
>NC_051411.1:21382613-21395113 GCF_015228065.2 Penaeus monodon
CCATCTCTTTACTACAAGTAAAACCACCCATATAAAAAAAATAAATTATAAGCACATTGAAAGGCCCATTTTACAATGTAAGATCTTTCCCCATGAACTGCCAAAAAGGCAATGGGTAGTCGACTGCCCAATAAGCGTCGCTTGTTAGCGTAACAACCAAGGGAACGCTAAAATCTCATTTAAATATGCCAGCCTCTAACGGTCGTAAAAACTAAAAACCCGATGGGAACCCATGGAACTTTTTACCCGCCTTCCCAAACCGGTCGGGAAATACCAGGGAAAGGCCTGGGACTGTCTCCGCGAGTGATTTTTCCAAAAGATTAAACCAAAGTGTAAATAAGCTATATGTTTTTCCCCTGATCTCTACTTTCCTCGTACAAGTTTCTATACAAAAAGAAAATGAATACTCACTTGGGGCAATTTTTTTTTTTACATTATTATTAGTCATGATTTCTAAATTTTTTTTATAAAAGTGTCATATTTAACTTATTGCTAATCATTTTTTTTTGGGAAGCACCAAAATTTTTAAGTAAATGTTAACATCATAGGGGAAAGTTACGATCATTAATACAAATTCTTAAAAGGTTTGTTTATTGGATATTTGGCATCAAAGAAGGTTATGAAAAAAACAAATCTCAGTCTGATTATCGCAATAAATCTGTTTTTTCAGGGAGAAATTTAGGGGTTTTTCCGCTATGATATGTCTTTCAGTTGCAATGTCGGTCATAAAGATACTTTTATAAAAACTTTTTTTGTCGTCTGTCAACTCAATTTACATTTAGCTTGAATTTGATACAAAATAACGATAAAACATGGAAAAGAAAAAAAGTCTAAAAATTAAAAAACTCCCCGGCTTTAAAATATGGAAAGATTGATAGTCAACTTACTACACAAACTGTCTAATTGGGAACCCCGTACCGAGCCCCAGAGCATTTGTTAACTTACGAGGCACTTTACAATGTGTGACGTCATAACATGGCGGCTAACTTTGTTTCGAGGATGGCCTTCGGAGGCCTGGCGACACTCTTCCGATGTGGAATACTACATTGTAAAATGGCTTTGAATATCCGGCTCCAGGACTCGAATCTGTGCCACTCTAGATAGGAACCCAAATGAACTGTACTAAACCAAAGTACAAAAAATAAAAAAATAAAAAAATATCATTTTTAAGACCCGTTAACGTAAAAATCATTAAAAAAATAATCCCGAAATATAAAAATAACATTTTTTTACAATAACGAAAGAAGCAATAAACATGATATAATACGTGATCGTAAAAAAAAAATAGTAATAAAAAAATAATAGTAATTGATAAATAGGAAAAACTAGTACCTTATTATCATAAGAATAACAAAAACAAATATAACATAAAAAAATTATTATTATTATAGCAATAATAAAAAGATAATAATTATTAAGGATTATTATCATTATCATAATATAAAAATATAAGGGTAAGATATCAATCTCAAAAAATATAATAAAAACATGAAATAATTTAAAGATAATGTTATAAAATTGATTATAATTTTTTATTTTTTTTCCTTTTCGTTTTTTCTACTTTTATTTTTTTCTCATTTTCTTTTTATTTGGGGTTTTTAAAAATTTCTTATTTAATTCTTATCTTTTTTTAATTCATATTCTAAAATAGTAAACATTAAGAAATAAAATATAGAGGAATAGTAATAATGAAAAATAATAATATGGTAAAATTTTTTTATTTTAATAAAATGCAATGCTTTTGATCATCAGTCTGTTCTAAATTATTCCCTCAGAATTTTGCCAGAGGTCGGAATGGGTCAAACATTTGTCAGTTTTGGGGTTAGGTATGGAATGTTTAAATTTTTGTAAAAAAGAGTTTGGGAAAGGGTTTTTTGTAAAAGGCCCGATCTATAAATGTAAGGGGGGTTGCCTGGTACCTGAGAAAGGGGGTCATTGCAGCAAGCTACTGTTATTTTTAAAATTTCTATCTATTTTCGATTTGTTGAGTTGACCCCTTGTGAAAGTGAGTTCAACTGAGATTCCCGTCCCGGGGCCTAGCACATATTACCTAAAAGATTTTTTGAAACACGCATTTCCCCGTAAGTATTTTCATCGGTCATACCCGGGCGGTGGCCCCCAAAAACAATACCAGCGACATATCTTCGTAACTAAGAAAACTCAGCGGGCATTGCTTCTGCCTCTCTCATTCGAAACTCGCTTGAGTTAAAAAAAATAAAAAAAAAAAAATAAAAATAAATTATAAATAAATAAATAAATAAATATATATATATATAATATATATTAATATATATATATATTTTATATTATTAAATGCTGGTCTGTGTGTGCATACATAAAACATACAAATATTATATATAATATATATATTATATATATATATAATATATATATATAATATATTATTTATATAAAAATGATATATTTTAATATATATATATATATATATATATATATATAATTATATTTCATTACCCATATATTGTATGTTAATTAATTTTTATATTTTTATATTATATATATATATGTTATTGTTATATAATATTATATGTAATATATACAAAACCAATATATACACCTTACTTTTTATTTGCAAATTTTTTTTCCATCTTATATTTACTTATATTTTAATATATATTATATATATATATATTTATATGTGGTGGTGTGTGGTGTGTGTTTTGGGGGTGTGTGTGTGTGGTGTGTGTGTGTGGTGTGTGTGTTTATATATTAATATATTAAAATATATTATATATTTAATACATCTTTAATATATTACAATTATTATATATATAATTTATGTTATTTATAATATATATAAATATAAAATTACTTTAATATATATACATATTTTATTTATATATTATATTTATAATATATTTTATGTATTATAAAAATGTAATTATATTATATTTTATATATTTTTTATATATATTATATATATATCTAAAATTATTATTTTTTAGATGTTTTATTATTGTGTGTGTTTTTTTTGTGTGGTGTTTTGTGTGGGGGGTTTGGGGTGTGTGTGGGTGTGTGTGTGGTGTGTGTGTGTGTGTGTGTGTGGTGTGTGTGTGTGTGTGTGTGTGTGGTGTGTGTGTGTTTGTGTGTTAATAATATATATATGGGGGGGGTGGGGGGGGGTCCTTTGCGTGTGCGTGTGTATGCATATTTTAAATTTACGCGCATAACAAAACTAAAAGGCCTGAACAATGCGCCAAAATTCTGAGCAGCCTTTGGTTCAAAATTTAAATTTTATGTAAAAGAAAAACCCGTGAATTTTCCCAAAGAAATTTTACGTCCCCACTCGTTCATGTCAATTGCAGTTAGACCCTATAAACAAGATGGTTAACAATATCCCGTATCGCTTTGGGCACATTTTTAACAATGATGGGAATTTAATAATGATAAAATATTAGTATAATAATTTTATATTATGATTATCATCGTTTTTACATTATCAATATTTTTCTTGTTATTTTCATTTATTATAAAATCATCAAAATTATTTTTTTTAATTTTTTATCATCTACTTATTATATCGTCTTCTTATCACCATCATTATTTTCTCATCATTATTTTTATCTCATTTTTTATCATTACTCTTATCATATTATTGTTTTTGTTTTTATTATCATTATTATTAGTGGTATAACACGTATCATCAACATCAACATCAACATCAAAACCCAACATCAACATCAACATCAACATCAACTCAACTCAAATCAACACAAAATCATCATATCATTATCATTATATTATCCACACATCACACATCATCAATCATCATCATCACATCACATCATCATCATATATCACTCATCACATCACCTCATCATCATCATCATCATCTCATCATACATCTCATCTCATCATCATCATCATCTCATCATCATCATCATCTCATCATCATCATCATTATCATTATTATTATTATTACCATCAGCAGCAGTATTAGTATTATTACAATAATAATAATAGCAAAAAAAGTAAAAAAAAAAATTTTATGATGAAGATAATGTTAATAATGTTCCTGACGCTAATGATAATGATAATGATACATTGTTAAAACTATCATAATAATATTTATCAACACTGATCTTTTAATATATTACTGTCATTGTATTATTATAGACATAATAATTATATATAATTATTATCATATTATCGTAGTTGTGATGATTGATTATAAGAATAAGAAAATGAAAATGATATCACAATAACTGTCATTTACATATAATTTTGAATAATACGAAAAGACTTAAGAAAAAAAGCCGATAAACCCCAACCCGAAAAATTACAAAATGATGTTAATTGGAACAGTGTATTTGAGAGGTGAACGGCGACATGGACGATCCTGCAGTCACGTCCTAATCACAAGGCATGTCGTCATGGCAACCACTTGTTGCTGACTCCGTGCTTGCCTGGCGCCCTCCCTCCTCCAACACCCCCACTCCCCGCACACAGTCGTGCCCTCCGCTCACTCGATTCTTTTTGGGGTTGATTTTGGCCTTTTTCGGCGAGCACCTCGGCCGTTGTCCGCTCCAGGTGCCCACAACCGCAGTCCGAGTGACGTGCTTTTCTTACAGCGAGAGGGCGAAGGGTAAAGCGTGTATCGCGGGGTCCTAAAGGTGATATGATAACGTCGTAGAAATCGTATGTTGGCGTCACGGCAGAAACGTAAAGCTCAACTGCTCTTCCCTTCGCAATTTATCAGGCACAGTTTGCATTAGATTTATCTAAATACATCAACATTAATAAACATACATACATACATATAAAAACCGAGAGAGAAGAGAGAGGAAGAGAGAGAAGAGAGAGAGAGAGAGAGAAAAGAGAAAGAGAGAGAGGGGAGAGAGAAGAGAGAGGAGAGAAAGGATGTTTATACATATCTTATCTTATGCTATTAAAAAAATATTTTATATTTTTTGGGGTGTGTGTGGTGTGTGTGGTGTGGTGTGTGTGGGTGTGTGTGTTGTGTTGTGTTGTGTGTGTTGTTATGTGTTGTGTGTTGTGTGTGTGGCATGTGTGTACAATGTGGGATGTGTGGTGTGTGTGTGTGTTGTGTGTTGTGTGGTGTGTGTGTGTGTGGGTTTGTGTGTGTTGTGTGTGGGTGTGTGTTTTGTGTGTGTGGAGTGATGTGGTGTGTTGCGTGTGTGGGTGGTTTTTGTGTACATTTTACACTAAAAACACACGCACACGCACACATCATATAAATAATTACATAATAGATACCACACACACACACACACACAAATATAATGCATATATATATATATTATATATTATATATATATATATTATATATATTTATATTATATACACATACACACACACACCCCAAAACACTGCGCGGGCACAACACACACACACACACACACAACCACACACACACACACCACACACACACACACACACAACACCACACACACACACCCCACGCACGCCCCGCACGCATGCACGCACGCATCACGGACGCCAAACGCACGACGTACACACACGCACCACCCGTACCACAACACCCACCCCAAAACACAACACACACACACCACACACACAAAAACACCACCCCACACACACACACATACACACACACACACACACACGCACCATAGACACACCCAAAATATATGTAGTATGATAAATATGAATATATGTATGTATGTATTTTATATATATATATATATATAAAATAATATATAATATATATAATTATATTATATATGAAATGTTGTATGTATTTTGTAAAATTTTAATTTTATACACATACATACATACAGGCATATAAAACTTAATATATATATATATTAATTTTATATATTTAATATATATATATAAAATTACAAAACAACATATTTTTCATTTTATACATACATCATAATTTATGTGGTGTGTCTATGGTGCGTGTGTGTGTGGGGTGTGTGTATGTGTTTTGTGTGTGTGTGGGGTGTGTGTTTTGTGTGTTGTGTTTTGGTGTGTGTGTGTGTTTGTGGGGTGTTGTTACGGCGGGGTTTGCGTGTTTGTACGTCGTGCGTTTTGGGGCGTCCGTGATGGGGTGCGTGCATGCGTGCGGGGCTTTGCGTGGCGTGTGTGTTTGTTTTTGGGTGTTGTGTGTGTTTTTTGTGTGTGGTGTGTGTGTGTGTGGGTTGTGTGTGTGGTGTGTGTGTGTTGGGGCGCGCGCGCACGTGTGTTGTGTGTGTGTGTGTATGTGTATATTATAATATATATATTATTATATATATAAAATTTATAAAATATATTTATATATGATTAAAATTTTTTGTGTGTGTGTGTTTTGTGTTTTATCTAATATAAAAAAAATAAAAAATTTTTTTTTTTTAAATTTAAAAGGTGGCGTTTTGCGTGTGTTTTAGTGTAAATTTTACACACACACCCCACACACCCCGCACACAAAATCACATCATCTCACACCCAACACAAAACCACACACCACACACCACACACACAAATCCCACACACATACACACACCACACACACCCATACGCCACACACATACACACACCACACATCACATATGTACACACTTTCACACACCCCCCCAACACACACAACACACATACACACACACACACAACAAAACACAACACACACACCACAAAACACACACACACACACACACAAACCCCCACACACACCACAAAATATAAAATTTTTTATAAAAACATAAGATAAGATTGTATATAACATCTTTTTCTTCTCTCCCTCTCCCCTCTCCCCCTCTCGCCTCTCCCCCTCTCTTCTCTCTTCTCTCTCTCTCTCTCTCTCTCTCTCTCTCTCTCTCGGTATTTATATGTATGTATGTATGTTTATTAATGTTGTTTGTATTTAGTTTAAACAAAGAAAACCTGTGCTGAAAAATTCAAGGGAAAGAGCATTGATTTTTACTTTTTTCTGCCGTGACGCCAACATACGATTTCTACGACGTTATCATATCACCTTTAGGACCCCGCGATACACGCTTTACCCTTCGCCCTCTCGCTGTAAGAAAAGCCCACCCCACTGGGAAACGGGGTTTTGTGGGCCCCTGGAGGGGGAAACCCGGCCGAGGGGCTCGCCGACAAAAGGCCAAAATAAATACCCCAAAAGGGAATCGAGTGAGGGGGGAGGGCCGACGGTGTGGGGGGGTTTTTGGGGGTTTGGGAGGAGGGGGGCGCCAGGCAAGCACGGAGTCAGCAACAAGTGGTTGCCATGACGACATGCCTTGTGATTAGGACGTGACTGCAGGATCGTCCATGTCGCCGTTCACCTCTCAAATACACTGTTCCAATTAACATCATTTTGTAATTATTTCGGTGTTGAGGTTATCGCTGCTTTTATTACTTTAATGTACTTTTCTGTATTATTACTAATTAATATTTTAAATGACATTTTATTGGGGTTTACCCTTTTTCTTTTTCTTTTTCTTAAAAATCAATCACACAACTACGATAATATGATAAAAATTATTAAATTTTTAATGTTTAATAATACAATGACAGAAAATATATTAAAGATAAAGTTTTTGATAAAAATTATTATGATATTTTTTAACAAGTATCATTACCCATTATCATTTAGCGCCCGGGAAAACATTTTTAAAATTTATCTTCATCAAAAAATTTCATTACTTCTTTGCTATTTTTTATTATTGTAAAAATACTAAACGGGCCTGCGGAGGGTAAAAATAATAAAAATTTGAAATATGATATGTTTGAGATATGATGATGATAAAGGATATGTTTATGATGGGGGATGATGATGATGATGGTGGATAAATTGATGATGATATGATGATGTTTATGTTTATAATGATAAAATTTTTTATGATTGTGATGATGAGATGATGTGAAATGATGATGATGAATGTTTGATGATGATGAGATAAAATGTGATGATGGGGATGATGATTGATGATGATGATGATGTGATGATGATGAAAATTATGATGTGAGATGATGATGATGATGTTTGATGATGATGAGGGATATGATGATGATGATGATATGTGATGAGGGATGTAAATGATATGATGTTTGATTGATGATGTGTTGATGAGGGTGTGATAATAAATGATAATGAATGATGATTTTTATGTTGATGTTGAGTTGATGTTGATGTTGTGTTGATTTTTATGTTGATGTTTATGTTGATGTTGATGTTGATTTTGATGTTGTGTTGATTTTGATGTTGATTTTTGATGATACGATTTATACCACTACTAATAATGAAAATAAAAACCAACAACAATAAAAATTGATAAGAGTAATGAAAATAATGATGAAAAAATAATGATGATGATAATAATGATGGTGATAAGAAACGATGATAAAAAAAGTATGATGATAAAAAATTAAATAAAAAAAATTTTGAGATTTTATAATAAATGAAAATTAACAATGAAAAATATTGATAATGATAAAAACCAAATGATAATCATAAAAGTAAAATAATGGGTTATACTAATATTTTTTATCATTATTGAAAATTTCCATCATTGTTAATAATGTGACCAAGAAAGATACTAGGATATAATGTTTTTAAAACATCCTTTTTTATGAGGTCTAAAATGCCCAAATTGACCCTGAAAGAGTGGCTACAGTAAATTTCTTGGAAAAAATTTACGGTTTTTTCTTTGACATAAATTAAATTTTGGGAAACCCGGGGGTGCTCAGAATTTTTTGGGGCCCTTGTTCAGTGCCCTTTTTGTTCGTTATGCGCCCTAAATTAATATAATTTCATACACCCCGCACACGCAAAGGGCCCCCCCCCACCCCACCCCAATATATATTATTACAACACAAAACCACACACCACACACCACACCACACACACACACCGACACACACACACAAACACACCACACACAACACACACACACACACACCAAACACAAACACACACAAACCCCCCACACCAAAACAAACACACACACATAATAACACATCTAATTAAATAAAATTATATATATATATATAATATATATAAATAAAATATATAATATATATATATAATTACATTTATATAATTTTACATTTTTATATTTTTATAAATAAAATATTTATAAAATAAAATATGTATATAATATAAAGGGAAATTTTATATATATATTTTTATTATATAAAAACATATAATTTGTATATATTAAAAATATGTATATATATATATGATGTAATTAAAATTTTATATTTTATATTACTATATATAAAATTTTAAAATATACAAACACACCACACCCACACACACACACACACACACACACAACCAAAAACACACACACACACACCCCCACATATATAATATATTAATATTTTATAATATATAAATATTAATGTAAATATAAGGGTAATAGATAGAATAGCAAAAAAAATGTAATTTTTGTATATAATTGGTATTTTATTATATTTTCATATATTAAATTTTTAACAATTTTTTAAAATAATTTTATATATTAAAATTAAAATATATATAATTTTTTATATATAATACATACCTTTTATATTATATTATTTGATAAAATTTTAAAATATATATATATAAAATAATATAATATATATTATACTATATAATTATTAAAATAAATAAAATTTTTATTATAATATATTATATAATATTATATACATATTATATATATATATGGATTATTATTATATGTATATGTTTTATATAAAAAATGTAAAAATTTTAACACCCTACATATAAGTCTATAAATATATAAAATTTTATATATATATAATATATTTATATATATATATATATATATATATATATAAAATTATATTATTTATTTTGTATATAATATTTATGTGTGTGTGCCTACATACCAAAATACAAAATAATATAAAAAATATATTTTAAAATATATAAAAATATATATAATATATATATATTTAATAATATGTTTTGTTTTGTATGTATGTATGCACCCAGGACACATGCATTTTAAAAATATAAAATATATATATATATATAATATAATTATATATATATATTATTTATTTTTTAAATTTTTTTTATATATTTATTTTTATTTTTTTTTTATTTTTATTTTTTTTAACTCAAGCGACTGTTTCGAAAAGAGAAGGCAGAACAATGCCTCGCTGAGGGGCTTAGTTTCGAAGATATTCGCTGGGGCATTGTTTTTGGGGGCCACCGCGGGTAGTGGCACGATGAATATACTCTACGGGGAAAATTTGCGTGTTTTTAAATAATCATTTTGGCTAATATGCTGCATGAAACCCGGGGACCCGGGGAATTTTCAGTTGAACTCACTTTCCACAAGGGATCAACTCAACAAATCGAAAAAAAAGATAGAAAAATTTTAATTAACATTTGCCCATCTGCAAAGACCCCCTTTCCAGGTACCAGGCAACCCCTTTTTACATTTGATAGATCGGGTTTTTACAAAAAACCCTTTCCCAAACTCTTTTTGGGGGGGAAAGTTTAAAACATTCCTATACCCAACCCAATACTGGGCAAATGTAGGAAACCCCTTCCCCTTTACCTCTGTTTCAAAAATTCTCGGGGAATTAAACAGAACAGACTGATGGGGGCCCTAAACATTGCCTTGTTTTTTTAAAAGTAAAAAATTGTTTACCATTATTATTAATTTTATCTTTTTTACTATTCCTCTTATTTTTTTTACTATAAGGGTTTTTATTATAGAATATTAATTAAAAAAAGATAAAAAATTAAATAAAAAATTAAAAACCTCAAATAAAATGGAAAAAGAGAAAAAAATAAAAGTAGAAAAACTGGGAAAAAGGGAAAAAAAAATGAAAATTTCCCTAATCAATATTATAACATTTTCTTTAAAAATTTTTCATCGTTTTTTATTATATTATTTGGGGATTGTATCATTACCCCATTATTTTTATTATTTAAAGAAAAATGATTAATCCTTTAAAAAAATTTTTAAAAAAATCGTTATTATTATTGCTTAATAAAAATAATTTTATTTTTGTTATAGTTTTTTATTTTAAATTTTTATTGATAATAATGGTACTAGTATTTCCCCTTAAATTATCAATTACTATTATTATTTATTAATTAAATATTGTTTTTTTACGATATCCCTTTTTATTATCATTTATTATTGCTTCTTTCGTTATTGTGGAAAAATGTTATTATTTTTTATTTTTTTGTGATTATTATTTTTTTTGATTGTTACTGTTAACTTTCTTATAAAATGATATTTAAAATTTTTTTTTTATTATTATTTGTACAGTTGGTTTAGTACAGTTCATTTGGGTTCCTATCTAGAGTGGCACAGATTCGAGTCCTAGCATTTTGGGGGGCCCAAAAAATCAGGAAAATTTCTTAATTTTTTTTACTATAACTTTCTTTGATGAAAAATATTCAACAAACAA
This sequence comes from Penaeus monodon, assembly GCF_015228065.2. Lineage (NCBI taxonomy): Eukaryota > Metazoa > Arthropoda > Malacostraca > Decapoda > Penaeidae > Penaeus > Penaeus monodon. The sequence continues at coordinate 21,393,984 of NC_051411.1, forward strand.
TTTTCCTAGAATTAATTCCGACGATAAAACTTCCGTATGTTGTTTAACCCGATTTACTTTCGCAGAAATTAATTTTTTCTGATATTTTCCTATTTGCTAAAAGGGGCCCAAAAATGGTTGCCGCTGCCCATTCTTAAAGCCAATACCTGGAAGCCAGGGAAACTTATTACAAAACGCTTCCCAACGGACAATACCGGGAAAGGCCCAGCGCGTCCCCTTGAGTTTATTTCCAAATTTTTAAAACCAAGCTTTTTAAAAAAAATAAACTTGGTAAATTTTTCCTGAATAACTCTCCTTGCCATAGTACACCCTCTACATATAGAGAAAAAATGATAATACGAACTAGAAATCATCGTGTAGGAGGGGGAGGCGCGTAAAATCATCCGCCAATAATTATAATACGCGAAAGTAAATCGAAATATACATACGGAAAAACAATTGTTTAGGTCGATATTTGGCATCAAAGGTCATAGTCAAACCAATTTGATACTGTTATACATGCCTTTTCATGGAGAGGATCTAAAGGTGAGTTTGTCGTCTGTTAACGCATTTTACGTTCAACTTATGTTTAATTCAAAGTAGGACAGTAAAGAAATTACAAGACAATGAAAACTCAACGGTATTGAATATTCGAGTATCGCCGTAAGAGGCCTTACGACACTGTAATGGCTCCAATGCGAGATACAACACCGTAAACTTTTTTGAGTATCCAGCCCCAGGACTCGAGTCTTTCTCATGAAGTACTAAATCAACTGTACTACACGACCCCAAAAACGGTTTGTTAAAAGATTTTACACTCCAAAGCGTTATGTACCAAATCACTCTAGTTTAATAAACCGATGGAAGTGATTCAGATTTTCAACCCTAATGGGATTTTTGTACTACAAAATACATGTCGTTTTATTTTTGCAAATGCTCCCCCCTTTAACTTGGAGCCGTAAGTTGATAGAAAGCCCCTCTTTCAAGGACGTTGTAACCAAGGTCTTTATAAAATATCGTACCTTCCGATCTCTTTACTACAATGTAAACCACCCATAGTAAAAAAATACAATATAGTAAGCACATTGTAAGGGGCCCAGTTTAAAATGTAAATCATTCCATACTGCCAAAAGGGTCGATGGGTAGTCGAC
>NC_051411.1:21399169-21401669 GCF_015228065.2 Penaeus monodon
TATTTTTTTTTTATTTTAATTCTTATCTTTATTTTAATTCTTATTCTATAATAATAGTAAACATTAGAATAATAAAATATAGAAGGAATAGCAATAATAGTAGTAATGATAATAATAATAATAATGGTGATAATTTTTACGTTAATAACAATGCTAATAATAATAATATTTATAATAACAATAATAATTATGTTAATAATAATAACAATAATAATTATAGTAACAATAATCGTATTAATAATAATGATAATATTACTATAATAATCATACTTTTCATAACGATGATGAAAGCAAAATATATATATATATATATATATATATATATATATATATATATATATATATATATATGAATAATAATAATGCTAATGATAATGATAACAACAATAACGATAACAACAACAATAATGATAATAATAATGAAAATACTACTACTACTAATTATTATAATAATCATAATAACAACAATAATAATTATTATGATAATAATAATGATAATGATAATAATAACAATGATAAAAATAATAACTGCGATAATGATACTAATGATAATGGCAATACTACAACTACTATTACTAATGAGAGAGAGGGAGAGAAAGATAGAGACGGAGAAAGAGAGAGGTCTGCGCAAAAACCACGGTGATGATTCCCCCCCAACAGAGGGAACCCCAAATAACCTACAAGAAAATTAGGACTTACATAGATATTTGAAACGAACGATGATAATAACGAACATGATTGGTAAGGAGCCATTTCCAAAAATATTTCGCACAGGTACACCACATTTGCTCACACTCACATATCCCTCAAAACGCTCGTAGATATTTCAACTCGCATATCCACATATACACATACACACACGCACATACATCTAGATGATATATTGTCTACCAATTGCCATAATCATTAGATTACTTTTTGGTCAGTTGCCTACACTACCAAAGATGAATTATGAATATTAGAAAATAATACACTTATAATGGGAACTCTGAAATGATTAGTTTAGTCTTTTATTTACCCCCCCCCTGCTAACTGCACAGGCGTGGGCCAGCTGTGGTACATTTGATGCATGGTCTTAACATTATATAAGGGTATTACATTTGATTTTTAGGCTATAACATCATTATGATGAGTACTATATCAGTTAAAGGAAAGAAACAATTACACTGTCGTTTATCTACTCATTTGCCACGCCCACGTACAGCCTGGGCACGGAAAGGCATTGCTACATTTGATATGCGGTCATGTGATACTACATTCCAAATTTAGGATATAACATAAGTATATCTTCTAAGACATAAGATGATATGAAATAGTTACATAGTTCTCCGTACCTCATGCTAAGTAGTCTGAAAGACCATGGCACTCTGAGATATAATGTACAAGTGTTCGCTTATATTCTTCATTATACAGTTTACACAGTTTCTTCAACGTTACAAACTGTACTGACCTGCCAATACAATCTATATCCAAGCCTGATTCTTGCGGTCACAATATCACACTGTCTTGTTCTTGTTGTATATAAACCACAGATGAATGAATCTTGCGTAAACCGGTCATAGTGCTTTATGCTACAACTTTCAGGGCATCGAGAATTAATCAATTCAGTCAAGTCCTCTTTGAAGGAAGCTTTAATGATGTGTAAAACCCTAGAAAGAGGTACTCCAAGATCTATATACACACTTGTCACATGCTGACTTTGCTAGGCGATCGGCATGATCATGCCTAGGGATTCCAACATGCGATGGAATTCACACAAAACGTATATCATGGCCTCGTTCTATTGCACGATACACGTTTATCCTGATGTCATTTACAATATTTCCTGTATCTTTGTCTAGTATGTTCAGAGCCTGGAGAGCACTCTGTGAATCGCAGAAAATTATCCCTGAGCCTTGACTCAATAGAAATTCGGTGGCCAACTCAGTTTGCGTAGCGCTAGCCCAGTCATGAACCCTCCTACAATCCTGGTGCTGCAAAATATTGTTTTTCTATGCAACAAAAGCACATCCTGCTCCCAGACTGCAAGGATCTGTCAGTGTAGCATTTATATGCATTGGACAGAGTTTCAAGATGCTCATTTATAATTGCAAGTGCATACTGCTTAATTATAGCAGGGGGGACAATCTTTTTGGGGGTCAGTCGTATAATATACACTTAGGTCCGATATCTTCCACGGTGGAACAGAACGTCCATGTAGGGTCTTAGTTACGGGTATGTTCAGCTGAGGTATGTTTTTACATGTTACTTGTACTTATGGATTTGAGTATGAATCGGTTGTGTCATTCAAAGTTAGCTACTCTATTCTATTTTTTAGTTGTCTTTGGAACTCTGTACAATGGAGGGTTCCTCTAACTGATTTGACAATAAATGTGGTATTTATATATAATATTCTTTCGTAAACAGAAAGTAAATTAAGTTTTATTCTCATATTCACAGTCCTTGTTGTTCTAGGGGCACCTAGAATGATCCTCATGGCCTCATTTTGTACAATTTCTAA
>NC_051411.1:21404476-21406976 GCF_015228065.2 Penaeus monodon
AGAGAGAGAGAGAGAGAGAGAGAGAGAGAGAGAGAGAGAGAGAGAGAGAGAGAGAGAGAGAGAGAGAGAGAGAGAGAGAGAGAGAGAGAGAGAGAGAGAGAGAGAGAAAGAGATGTATATATACATATCTATATCTATATGCATATATATAAATATATATATATATGTGTGTGTGTGTGTGTGTGTGTGTGTGTGTGTGTGTGTGTGTGTGTGTGTGTGTGTGTGTGTGTGTGTGTGTGTGTGTGTGTGTGTGAGAGTGAGTGTGAGTGTGTGTGCGTGTGTGTGTGTGTGTGTGTGTACATATGTATACACATAAACACACACGCACACGCACACATACATATATAATATATTACATATATAGATACATACACACAACCACACACACACACACACACACACACACACACACACACACACACACACACCATATATATATATATATATATATATATATATATATATATAATATACATACACACACACACACACACACACCCACACACACACACACACACACACACACACACACACACACACACACACACACACACACACACACACACACACACACACACACACACACCACACACACACACACACACACACAAGACACACCCCACACATAACATAATATGTATGTATGTATAAATATGAATATATGTATGTTTTGTATATATTATATATATATATATATTTATATATATATATATATATATATTATATTATATATATATATAATATATATATGATATATATATATATATATATATATATATATATATATATATATATATATATATATATATATTTATATATTATATACATAAATACATATATGTATATACATAGACAGTATATATTTAATGTATATATATATATAAATATATGCATTAAAACAAGGCTCATTATTCTTTTTGAAGCTCACGACCTCCGTTAGTTTCTTTTATGACCCCGTCACATCGGGCTACATTTCTAGCATCACATTGACACTGCAATTCTATAGTAGGATCCGTTACTTTATCATTTATATGTGTGTTGAGCTAAGTAGGATATAAAATACGTATGTTATACTTATTAAAACATATTTTTTTTAACTAAGTTAATTGCATGGCATTACCTTTTCCACAAAAAGTCCAAGTTAAAGCATATTACGTCAACGCGCGAAATTATTCTAGGGGCAATGAGGTATCTATATGATGTAATGAACTGCATGAAAGTGAAAACATGTGTGCACTCACATTGTGTGCCTACAGTAAGCATTTAAATACATAAATGTGGCTGGAATTTTCCTAGTAGCTCACGATGTTGACAGTGGAGTGAAGTCCTGTACTGACCGTATAACTCATTCCTATGATATGTCAACTAGCTTGTGTATTACTAGGCATTTGTGAAAATGGTTATTTTGTAATAACCAGGGCCTATTCCTCCAAGTTTTTTATTTCGTGTATTTTTTTATTATTATTACACATATTTAACATTTTCAACATTCGTTTTCACGACCGGAATTTTCTGATGGCTGCTTGACAAGCACCTGCAGGAAAAGCTTTGTTTAAAACATCACGGAGGCCTTGCAGATAAAATAGACATTAGTGTCAGAACCCATAAACTGTCGAAAATGCAAAATAAATACCAAGTAGCTCGGACAGTAGACTAACTGGAAGAAAGGTATAATTGCAGTGTTTCTTTATATAGAGGTATGCGTCTTTTTACCGCATATTCCCTGACTAAGGAATCTATGGTAAGAACATGAGGTCCAGGTGGTGGGCCAGTGGCAGGGGGATGGGTGAAGTTTATAGTGATATATATTCCCGTAGGTTTTACCGAAAGTTCGAGCAGATTCACACACACACACGCACACACACACACACACACACACACACACACACACACACACACACACACACACACACACACACACACACACACACACACACACACACACATTTCTTTCTTTCTTTGGGAACCAGGGTTTTCAGTCCATAAACTTTATTTGATGGTAAGCACGTCCGTAAGCACTACATTCAATCTATTTCAATTTGTTTAACTCCGCAATTTTCCTGATCAACTTCATTCCTGTATATCAAAATCGCTATATATCTGAAGTACACCTATAATTCTTTGAGACTATCATAATTTAACTGGAAAAGTAAAAGTTACCAAAGTTTATAATAAAATTAATTACATAAAAATATATATTGCAAAAAATGAAAATTGCTAACAAAAAGTGTATAGAATTAATCAATGAACTAAATGAAGTGTTAAGAGGGCCTAGTGTTAAAAGTGAACAACTTATTTGTTTTGTGATCTTAATTTGGATTGAAAGAAACATAGTTCTGTACAATGCTTTGTTGCATTTCTTTTGATAGCTGGAAAAAACTATTAGAAGAAAGGAAGAGACACCATGTGAAGGTTAAAGCCAACATCTGCATTCAAAGGATTGTTAGCAGGGAACGGTTTTAACAAGCAAGCGTTAAGCAATGTATGGATAGTAGTTCAG
>NC_051411.1:21414476-21417388 GCF_015228065.2 Penaeus monodon
AGGGCAAGGCAGAATTCCATCTCCCTGGAGACATTAGAGGCCACTGATGCGTATCACATGGCTCGGCTGAATGGCAATCAGGTCTCATGTCACTCTTTGGTGTGTAGGGCTTGGACACTGCTTAGAAGGGACAAGGAACAGTTCATCAGGAATCTTGCTGAGGAGGTTGAAGACCATTTCTTGGTAAACGACCTGCCTACCAAGCTCTGAGAAAGCTGCAGTCCGATCAGTGGATGGACAGATCATCTCAGATCATGTTGGGGTTCGTGAACGTTGGGCTGTGTATTTTGAGCAGTTGTACTAGGTAGAACCTCCAACAGTTAGCTTAGATGCAAGCGATGTCACAATACCTGTGCCAGACCCACCCATCAGCAAGGAACCTCCAACCCTAACAGAGGTTAGGATGGAGATTTCCAAGCTGAAGAGTGGGAAAGCTGTAGGCATATTTGATATCTCTGCTGAACTTCTAAAGGCTGCCATCTGGCAGTCTGGTACCATTCCCCCTGACCTGCTGAGGGGCGTGGTCATCCCTCTCTGAAAGGGGAAAGGGGAATGTTGAGACTGTAGTAACTACCATGCCATTACACTGCTCTTCTGAAACGGATCTGCAACCACCTACTAAGGCATCAGAGACCTGAGCAGTCTGGATTCACTCCTGGCAAGTCCACAATAGACTGAATACTAGTGCTTCAAGTAATTGTGGAATGCCGTCGTGAGTTTGGTCATGGGTTGCTTGCAGCCTACATCGACCTCAAGAAGGTACTTGGCTCGGTGCATCGTGAATCACTATGGGGGATCCTGAGACTCAGGGGAATTCCGACGCAGATTATTGGCCTTATAGCAAGCCTTATACCAGTACAGAAATTGCTGTAAAATGTGGGGGTCTGTCAAACTTCTTCCCTGTTATTTCAGGGGTGAGGCAAGGCTGTGTCCTTGCACCAACACTTTTCAATACCTGTAAGGACTGGACAATGGGCAGAGATACTAGCCAAAGTCAGTGTGGAACAACACTGGGCAATATCGAGGTCTCAGACCTTGACTTTGCCGATGATGTTGCTATCCTATCTGACTCCCTGGATTCACTGGTGGCGGTTCTTGATGCATTTAGCAATGAGGCGAAGCCCTTAGGCCTAGAGGTCTTCTGGACCAAGACCAAGATTCAGGACTTTGGGCGCCTGTTAGGGGAACCTGTTCAGTCGATCCATACTTGCGGTGAGGATGTTGACGTCACAGAGAATTTTACATACCTTGGTAGCATAGTCTATCTCTGGGCTGTCAGACCAAGAAGTCAGTAGACGGATTGGTCTGGCAACAGGAGCCATGAACTTGATCAACAAGAGCATTTGGAGATGTCGGCACCTATGCAGAAGGACCAAGCTGCGTGTCTTCAAGGCCTTGATACTACCAGTTTTGCTCTATGGAAGCGAAACCTGGACGCTATCCAGTGCCTTGGAGTCTCGTCTTGATGCCTTTTGTACCAAGTCCCTCCGCTGGATCATGGGGTACAGTTGGCAGGGCCACGTGTCTGACGGTTGCATCGTGAGACTGGCATGGGACCTGTTACTTGCATAATCCGGGATCGCAAATTCAGGCTATATGGGCACCTAGCTCGTTTCCCTGTGGATGATCCTGCCCATCAGGTTGTCTCTTTGCGAGACAACCCTGGGTGAAGGCCTGTGGGACGACCCAGGAGGTCATGGCTTGGGTAGCTCGATGAGACCTGTCGTGAGGAATTGGAGATGGGCCGACGGCCTGCCTGGAGACACGCCATGAGGAACCCTTGTGGTTGGAAACAAATGGTGGATGCGGCCCTATGCGCCCACGTCGGCGTTAGCCCCTTGATGATGATGATAATGTATCATAGCTAGATAGATAGATGTGTATGTGCGCGCGCGCGCGTATGTGTGTTGTGTGTGTATATGTATATATGTGTATATATATATATATATATATATATATATATATATATATATATATATATATATATATATATATATATATACACACACACACACACAGTTTCATTTGTATCACATCAAAAATTAGAATGATCTATCAAAAAGTGACAACAGAATGGCTACATCTGAGAGAAATGAGATGTGGGTAGAAATCCAAATTTTGCTCATATAATTATCTAATGCTTATGCTTTATCCTTTGAGCTTCGCAAGACAGTGCTTAGCATCTTTCTATAACTGCTGATCCTCACCTAACTGAGGTAAATGCATTTCTGTGTTGGTTCTTAAGACAGCTTTGCTGATCACACCGCAACCAATTATGATATACCTTCAGAATAATTATACACATAATCAAGGGAGAGAACAAATTTCATGCAAAATGCAAAAGCCTTTGCGACAAACACTGTGACATGTAACAGAGTAGCAGACGGCCAGATCGGTATTTTGTGTTTTTTAGTATTGCATACCTTTGCCATATTAATCGTAATATCACTGCCGGACTAGAAAAAGTCTTCCTCTTCGTGACTAAAATTTACAATACCTAAGAGTGCGAATAGTTAGAATATTACATAAAAACGAAAATAATTAAAAATCACATCATTAAAAGTGTGTTCTATCCTAAATGCCTTATTGCATTTATCATCTCTTTCTTTCGGTTTACTTCTACCATCGTTCAAAATTAATCGTCATGTAATAACATCGGCATGTTACATATGGAATGTATTTTGCTATTCATTTGTAAAAAAAAGTCCTATTCTTAAACTGTGCTTTTCTCTGTTTTTCCTTTGTTCTATCTCATCTTTCACACTTTTAGCTTTTCTCTCTCTCTCTCTCTCTCTCTCTCTCTCTCTCTCTCTCTCTCTCTCTCTCTCTCTCTCTCTCTCTCTCTCTTTTTCTCTCCCCTCCCTTTCTCTCTTTCTCTCCTCTCCTCTCTCTCCATCTTCCTCTCTCTCCTC
>NC_051411.1:21417488-21432488 GCF_015228065.2 Penaeus monodon
ATTTAAAACTTTTTACTATTTTTTTTCTTTTAAAAATTTGCATTTTTTAAATAAAAATTTTAAAAATTTTTTGTTTGCAAGGGAATTTTCCAAAGTTTAGCTAAAAATGTTTGCCCCAAAGGGTGGGGGGGAAATTTTTCCCTTTTTTAAATAAAACCGTATCCCTTCCTTTTCCCCATGATATGTCAACTCTTGTGATTACTAGGCTTTGTGAAAATGGTTTTTTTTGAAATCCCCAGGGCCTATTCCTCCAATTTTTTATTTCGTGTATTTTTTTATTTTTATTACCCCATATTTAACCTTTTAAACTTCGTTTTCACGCCGGAATTTTTTCTGATGGCTTTTGCAAGCCCTCAGGAAAAGCTTTTTTTTTTAAAAACCCGGGGGGCCTTCGATAAAAAGACATTAGTGCAGAACCCTAACTGTCGAAAGCAAAATAAATCCCAAAGCACTCGGACAGTAGCTACTGGAAAAAAAGGAAAATTTCAGTGTTTCTTTTATAGAGGTATCGTCTTTTTCCCCGCTTTTCCCCTGAAAAGGGAAATCTATGGTAAAACAGGAGGTCCGGGGTGGCAGGGGTTGGGTGAATTTTATGTTATATCCCTGGGTTTTTACCGAAAGTTCGAGCAGTTTTCACCCCACACACGCCACACACCCAACAAACACACCCCAAACACACACACACACACACCCCACACCACCACACACACCACCCCACACACACAAACACCCATTTTCTTTCTTTGGGAAACCAGGGTTTTCAGTCCATAAACTTTTTTTTGGGGGTAAGCACGCCGAAAGCACTACTTTCAATCTTTTTCTTTGTTTAAACTCCGCAATTTTCCTGATAAACTTCATTCCGGTATTCAAAATCGCTATATACTGAAATACACCTATAATTTTTTTAGACAAACATAATTTAAAATGGGAAAAGTAAAAATTTTCCAAAGTTTATAAAAAATTAATTACATAAAAAATATATTGCAAAAAAAAGAAAAAGCTAACAAAAAATGTTAGAATTAATCATGAACTAAATGAATGTTAAAGGGCCCGTGTTAAAAATGAAAACTTTTTTTTTTTTTGTGTCTTAATTTGGGTTTAAGAAAATAGTTCTGTCAATGCTTTTTCGCATTTCTTTTGATAGCTGGAAAAAAATATTAGAAGAAAAGGAAAAGACACCATGTGAAGGTTAAACCCAACACTGCTTCAAAGGGTTGTTACAGGGAACGGTTTTAACAAGCAACGTTAACATGTAGGATGTATTAATGGCAAATTTAAATTTCCCACTTATAAACTTAAAAAGACTTATTCTCGTATTTGTGGGGGGTTTTTCCAGGAGGTAAAACCCCCCAAAACAGTGCAGTATAAATTTTTATCTTGTTTTTATGAAATTTAAAATTGGGGATATATCGACGGGCATGGGTTTTGGCTTAACATGGATCTCTCATTTTTTTCGCTCTGTATTTTTCCCTTTTTTAATATGCCCCTTATATTGTAAAAATTAGTTGATATCTGCATTACTGTCCCTCCTGATAAGAACGATTCCCGAGTCCTCACTGACTCGGCACACAGTCAACAGTACTTCTTAATTCGCTCCTGTGCACATTTAAAACACGCTGGACCAAAAAACCGGTGCCTATTAAAAAGAAAACCTAATTTTGTAATTTGACTTAAAAAAGGCCGGATTCGTTTCGGAAATACCAGACGCAACTAAAAAACACGTTGAACTTTGGGCGCGATGTATAGGTCTAAAACTCATCCCTTATACATTCAAAAATCTTAAACAAACTAATTTTTTTTTTAAACCTAATTGTGGAAAGAAAAAATTTTTTTATTTGAAATAATGATTTTTGTGGTTGGTATTCAGTTTGAAATAAAGGGAAAAACGTTCCTTTTTCTCAAAATTGTTTTAAAAATTCAGTAGGTATGTGTAGGTATTTTTCTCGATATATAAAAAGAGTCATATTTCAGCTCAAAGGGTTGTGATGCAAATTATCTACCACCATGCATGTGCTGTCCTAAGCCACGGGGGCCCCCCCTACACTCTTCTTGACAAACATTGCAAAACCTTCATAAGGGATTCAATTTTAAAGGGTCAATTCTCAAAAACTGTACTTTTTCAGGGTTTTAAAAGGCGTATTATATTTATCTACATCACTTTAAATGCATCTCCCAAACCCCCAACACCCGATAGACTTTGATACATCATCCAACTTTTTTCCCTTTAAAAGCTCACATCTCGGGAACCTGCGAAACTTTCATTTCGTTTTGTATCCCTCTCCCTATGTATTTAAAAATTGAATCATAAAGCGGTCGCTGAAACCGATAAAATTCCAAAAGTCTCTAAGTTATATAACATGGCACTGACTCGGGTGGATAAATGTTTTAAAAATAATTTTGTACCTCTGTGAGATCTGCTACTGAAAAATATCAAAGAAAAGGCTTGTAACTTGTCTTACATGGGTGTCTGGATTCGGACCCATAGAAACCAACTCATTCGGGGGGATACATAAGATGCAAAACTTAAACGAACTATTCTTTCTTTTGAAAAACAAGGGCGCAATATGAAAATCCCTTTTGAAATTTTCCACGCCTTGCGACTTTTAATGGGGGTGGTAAAAACAAGGATGGAGAGAATTTGGGATCTTGTTTTAATTTTATTTGAAGCTTTCCCATGTTTTGCATGAAATTTAAAAAACCCTATGTTGGCTTTATTATTGAAGTAAGAAAATACTTTACCTTTTTTTGTAGAACCACAGAAAATATCAAACAAGTATTATATTCAAGGTTTCAGGATACTACAAAAAGCCCTTTTAAATTTAATTTCTAAAATACTTCTTTTCACGAAAACCCTAGTCAAACTTTTCTATATATTCTCTGTCTGTTCAATTAACTATATTCTTTTCTACAAAAAAATAAATGAAATGAACGCTGTTCTTTGTTTCCGGGGATAAAAAAACTAGCAAAAGCTTAAAACTCAAAAGTATGACATTGGCCAGAAACAAGAGCCTTTTTCAACTTTTCATGCAATTTCACTGATATACAAATTTTATAGCTGCAAATGAATTTTATTCTGATTTTTTGAGACGAAAAAAAATGGGGCAGTACGCACGCCGCACACCACACCAAAAAAAAAAAAAAAACGCGCACGCGCGCGTTGTGGTGTTATATATATTAAAAAATATAAGCATATATGTATTATATATTATATATATATATAAAATTTTATATATATTTTAATTTTTAAAATATATTATATATATCATATATATGTGTGCGAGTAATTTTATTACACTATATCATACATGTATATAATTAAAATGTATATGTTTATTCCTTGGCCGTTCCTTTGGGAAAGTTCGTATATTTTACCAGTCTTTATTTTGGGGCTTAATACTGCCATTTTTATACAAAGGTTTTGGGGTACCGTAGGGAAAGGAGAACGTAAGAAAATGCACACATACATATACAATACATATACATATATATATATATATATATTATTATATATAATATATTATATATAATATACATTATATGTATGTGTGTGTGGGGGTGTTGTGGTTGTGGTGTGTGTGTTGTGTGTGTGGTGTGGAACAAATGGAAGTTAAGGAAAAAATAACTACATTGCGTTCCCTTTTTTTTTTTTTTGGGCTCAGGTTTTCCAGCAAAGAATAAAAAATTGTCCGACGGCAATCTGGTTCGAGGGTTCGAGTCCCCGGGCCGGCGCGTTTTTCATTGGGCATTGCCTACCTACCCTGGGGGGCCAAGCCCCCATCGTGTGGTCCCAACCCCGGGATAAATGGGAAGAATGATTCCCTTTAAAAGGTACACCGGCACCCCGGGAAAAAAACGGGACCCTCCCAGTACCACCCCAAAGAGCATCACAACTAAAAACTAGAATTATATCATGCTGTGACCCCGGCGCTCAAAAATGAACTACCGTAAAAAAAAAAAAAAAATTATTATGTGTGTATATATTGTGTGTTTGTGTGTGTGTATTTTATATATTAATATTAAAATTTTATATTTTTATAATAAAAATTATAATATATATTTATATTGTTGTATATATTATTATAAATTCAGTTTGAATTTTACAGGGGAACTAAAATTTCAGGTTGGTTGTAAAATCCCGACGTTTGCTTCTGCCCGGATCCTCCTATGAAAACCGCAGTTGAAAATTTTCGTTTTTTTTCTGTCACCTTCCTTTTTTGGGGCCCTTCTCAGTGCAAAACCCGTCCACCTTCAGTTTTTTAAAGCCGTTGTTTAAAAAAGATGAAACTGATATGGTAATAAAGATTTTTAAACATAAAAAGGAAAATTAAAACAAAACAAAAAAATACCAAATCGAAATCCCACGCAACTGTTCCCCTCGAGGGCGAGTTTTTAAAGGAAAATTAAAAGCTTCCCCCTTTATTTTTCTGGTTTTCTAATATATATTGCCGTGCGGTAATACTAAGCTTTTTTAAAAAAATTTCTGCGAAATACCCAAAAGGACTGTGAAAATCCCCCAAAAGTAAGTAGATGTTTATATTCTAAACCTTCTATGTGTATGTTGTTCAAAGCCTATTATGTAACCGATAAGAAGTTTCCGATATTTTTATAAATGTTTTGAAATGTTTACAAAACCACGGACTCTTTAAAAATTTTTTGACCGCAAAAATACAATTAAATTTTCCAAATTTGGCTGATAAATTGCTTGTGGTTTTGTGTGCACTTTTATTGCTTTCCAATTTTTTTATTTCCAACAGGCTGAAAGGCTACTTATGGAAAGCTCATGGAAGAAGTTAATACATTATTCTGAGAAGAAACATGAAAGAAAGTTTTCAATGCTTTATTTCTCAGTATAAAAACGACCAACCTATTATCTCTTTCGGCGTGGGTAATTGCGACGAAATGATTAGGATTTATAGATTTTCTTTTGCCCCAGTTTTAATGAAAAAAATATTTTCATATGTACAGTAAAAACGACCAGCAACAAAAAATTTAAATTTACGCAAATTTTTCTCTCTCTCTTCCCTCTCCTCCCTCTCTTCTCCTCCCTCCTCTCTTCTTTTCCCCTCTCTCTCTTCTCTCCCCTCTCTCTCTCTCTCCTCCCCTTTCTCTCCCCCTCTCGCTCCTTCCTCTTTTCTCTTTTTCTCTTCTCTCTCCTCTCTCCTCTCTCTCTCTCTCCTTCCTATTATTATATTAATTTATTATATATATATATATATATAAATAACATATTTTACATTATATATATTATATATATATATATATTAATTGTATATGTATATATTATTAAAATATAATATATAAAATTTTTTTATTTTATATATATTAAATATATAATGTGTATATATATGTATACTATACATATATAATATATAATATTACATATCATATATATTTATATATTATATATAATATTATATATATATATTGTTATCTATATCTATTATTTTCTATCTATCTATCTATCTATCTATCTACATATATATAATTTATATATATTAATATATAATTATTAAAATTATACTATATATATATATATTAATATATATATAATATTATATAATATTCAAAATACATATATAATATAACATATATATATATATATATATATATAAATATTAATAATATATTTATATATTAAAATATATTATTAATGGGTAAAAACTTTTTTTATTCACTTTTTTATTATTTATAACATGCACACACCCACCACCCCACACACACACACACCCCACACACACACACACCACCACACACACAACCCACATTTATTATGGGCGGGAATATGGTGTGTGTGTGTGTGGTGTGTGTGGTGTGTGTGTGTGTGTGTTGTGTGTGTGGTGTGTGTGTGTGTGTGGTGTTTTGTGTGTGTGTGTGTGTAAAATTTTACTAGATCATGCAAGAGAGACAGACTTTCAGGTGAAAATGTCATTAATATATTAGCGCAACTCATTAGTCTTCCAAGATGATATACGCCGAACTGTAAACATTATATATCCTAACAAATTCATCGACAATGAAAGCAGTGTCTAAACGATCCCTAACTCTCCGCTATTGCCTCTTCAACTTCCCTGCCAGTAAGCTCAAAACTGTTTTGTTTTCTCGAAAAAAATTTTACATCAAAAAACTCTATGCAACATCTCAGATCCCGGGGGTTTCCCCAACGCTCGCATTGATTCACAACGATCAGCCCTCTAATCTTTTTACCTTTTATACGAAAAATTTTCCACTCCACCAAAGGAGACCGTCTCGTAAAGTGGTGGGAAATTCAGTTTGTATTTAAAATTCAACTCGGGGCTATTATTCTTCAAATTCAAAAGCTTTTTGGACCTTTATCTTCTTGATTTATTTTAAAAGGGTTTGGGCACAACGTATGTTTGTCAGTAAAGCTCACTTGCAGAAAATTTAATGTTCTGAAGGCAATTTAAGATACACCGCTCTTCACCACTACAACTTTAAAAACCCACTTTTAAAGATGTATTCAAATAAAAATCCAGTACACCCCAACCCGGGGAGTATCGTGCTTCGTTCGTCACATCTTTAAAATTTCCCTTGGCCTACACCCCGAGGTTTCTAAAGGGGGTGCCTTGCATCTTTTACAGGCCATTAGTTTTTTAAAAAAAAAAAAAAAAAAAAAAAAAAAAAGTTGTCGCGACATTTTTTTTAAGGGTAGTTGAAAAAGTCCCCGGGGGCCCCGAGTGGTTAAAGCGTCGGATCAGACTGGCACGACGGCAGTCTGAGTTCGGGGGTTCATCCCGGCCGGCGCGTTTTTCCCCTTTTGGGCAAAAACTTCCCCTCGTTGCCTACCTGCCGCTGGTGGGCAAGCCAGCCCAATCGTGACGGTCCCGAACGGGGAAAATAATATAGTGACCGAAAAAAACCCGGGGGGAAAGGCAACGGCAAACCACCGCTCTAATTCCCCAAAAAAATCATGGAAAATCCATGATCGCACGCCTTGTAGGACAGGCACTTGAAAAAAGAAACATGGTTCTCCAGTTTTGTTTTTTTCGAAAATATAGTTACTTGTATCTAGATGTATCCTGGGTTGGTGCTTCATGCGCAAGGTGATATAAATGAGGTGTGGTAGCCTAGATAGTTTAAAGTGCTTGCTCCTTCTCGCTTCGCTGCCACCATTGGCTGCCAGTGAAAAAAAAGGAGCATCTCTGCAAAGTTTTACCCTGCCATTCACACCCTCCCCATCATCGAGACTTCTGCAGTGTCTCCTCGTGGCCACATTTTGGTAACTGCGGTCCCGGCTAAACTGTGGGGGATCTGGGAACAGCGAGGCCCCACTATGCCTACTGGCGTATGGACCCCCCTGTGGGGGGTCTGTCTCTCCTCCCACAAAGAAAGGCGGGCTGGGTCCCTTTGGGAGGGCAAATTCGGGCGCAGGAGGGGAAAGAGAGTTACTTGTCCCATCTCATTTGGGCATGCACCAACCCACCTGAATTTTGGGGGGAAAAACCCCTTGGGAACCACGGGTGGACGGGGAGACCCCAGCCTGCCGACCCCGTTTATTTGGGGCAGCTCGGCGGGAGGGGCAGAGGTTCGGCACCTGGGTACCCCCCAAAGACTTAACCTCAGAAGCTTTCCGGTAGGCGCTTGGAACATCTGGCCCCTTTCAGCGGATGAGCGGTTACCTCTGCATCAAGGGAATTGGACGATTGGGAGTTGCGGGGCTCCCCTCTCGGAGGTAAAAGACCTGGCGCAGCATGTCATATGGGTGGGTACACACCCGGGTTGGGCCGCGTGAGGGTTACCACCTCGGTGTAGCCTAGCCATCTCCATCGATTTCACCCCTCGGTAGTTGGGGGACACTGGTTGATGATTTTATTAGGCTTTGAGACTGAAGCATCCTTTTGGCTTCATGTCGTTATTTTTGGGATTGCCCCTAATAGTTTGCAAACTCGATGTGAAAGAGGCTTCCGCCAAACCTCATCTGGGGTAATAATTCCCCCGGGAGATATTTGCATTTTTCGGCACTTCCTTGGGGTATCCACTGTACTGAGCTGGCTATGAGAAGTCTTCGGCACCCATGCTCGGGGCTGATCCCACGCGGAAAACCTCCTTCCCCGGACTTTATAGTCCCAAGAAAGAGGGTCTCTGGCTTCTATACCACGCTCCAACCCCTCGTGGACTTGGTACAGCGTACGGTTACAGTGGCCAAGGGGATCAAATACATTTTTGTTAGCATGCGATGGAGGATCCACAGAACTGTAGAGTTTTCCAAATGCCAAGTTCTGTGGTACTGACCATGGCTGGTTGTGGGTACCCTACGGTCCACTTCAAAAATCCTCATACCTCCAGTGCCACTCTAATCATTTCACTTGGGCAGACTGAGGGGGGAGAGTGCCGTGGGTTCACCATGGTAGTCTCTGACCGATTCACAGAACTTGAAACCTGTAACCCACTGTTTGGTGAGAGTTTTTCAAGTGCGAAAAATTTGAAGCACCCCAAAAGGGCCTTTGGGTACGCCCGAGGGCAAGCAGAATTCCATCTCCCTGGAGCTTAAAAGGGCCATGATGCGTATCCATGGCTCGGCTGAATGGAATCAGGGCTCATGTTTCTCTTTGGTGTGTGGGCTTGGACACTCTTAGAAGGGACAAAGGGAACATTACAGGGAACTTGCTGAGAGGTTGAAAACCCTTTCTTGGTAAACGACCTGCCACCAACTCTGAGAAAAGCTGCAGTCCGTCAGTGGTGGACAGATCATCTCAGATCATGTTGGGGGGTTTGTGAACGTTGGGGTGTGTATTTTGAGCAGTTGTCTAGGTAGAAACCCCCAAATGTTACTTAGATGCAAACATGTCACAATACCCTTTCCCACCCCCCCATCAGCAAGGAACCTCCAACCCTAAAAGATTTAGGAGGAATTTCCAGCTGAGAGTGGGAAAGCTGTAGGCAATTTTTATATCTCTGCTGCTTCTAAAAGGGTGCCCTCGGCAGTTGGTACCATTCCCCCTGACCTGCGAGGGGCGTGGTCCCCTCTTAAAGGGGGAAAGGGGAAAGTTGAGACGAGTAAATACCATGCCATTACACTGCTCCTTTTTAAAAGGACTGCAACCCCTACTAAACATCAGAGACCTGAGCTCTGGATTTATCCTGGGAAGTCCAATAGATGAAAACTAGTGCTTCAAATAATTTTTGGAATCCGTCGTGATTTTTTCCTGGTTGCTTGCAGCCTACTCGACCCAAAAAGGTACTTGGTCGGTGCATCGGAAACACTATGGGGGATCCCGAGACTCAGGGGAATTCCGAGCAGATTTTGCCCTTTTAGCAACCTTATACCCGTACAGAAATTGCTGTAAAATGTGGGGTCTGTCAAACTTCTTCCCTGTTATTTCCGGGGGGAGGGAAGGGGTGTGTCCCCGCACCAAAACTTTTTAAAACCTGTAAAGGCTGACAATGGGCAAGTACAGCCAAAGTCATGTGGGAAAAACACTGGGAATATGAGGTCTCAGACCTTGCTTTCCGAGATGTTTTATCCTATCTGACTCCCTGGTTCCTGTGGCGGTTCTTGATGCATTTAGCAAAGAGGCGAAGCCCCTTTGGCCCAAGGGCTTCTGGACCAAGACCAGTTCAGGGCTTTTGGGGGCCTGTTAGGGGAACCCTTTTAGGGGTCCTACTTGCGGTGGGATGTTGACGTCCAGAAAATTTTCATACCCTTTGGGAGCATGTCTATCTCTGGGGTGTCAGACCAAGAAGTCATGACGGATTTTCTGGCAACAGGAGCCAGAACTTGTCAAAAAGAGCATTTGAGAAAGTCGGGACCTTGCAGAAGGCCAAACTCGTGTCTTTAAGGGCCTTATACTACCAGTTTTTTCTCAGGAACGAAAAAACCCGGACGCTACCAGTGCCCTTGGGGTCTGTCTTGATGCCTTTTGTACCAAGTCCCCCCTCCGCTGGGGCTGGGGGTTTCAGTTTTCGGGCCACGTTCTGACGGTTGCATCGTGAGACTGGCGGGGCCTGTTACTTTCATAATCCGGGATCGCAAATTCGGCTAAAAAGGGCACCTACTCGTTTCCCTTGGATGATCCGCCCACATTTTTCTCTTTGCGAACAAACCCCGGGTAAAAACCTGTGGGACGACCCAGGGGTCATGGGTTGGGTACTCGATGAGACCTGTCGTGAGGAATTTGGGGATGGGCCGACGGCCTCCTGGAGACAAAGCCCTGAGGAACCCTTGGGTTGGGGGAAAAAAAAAAATGGTTTTGGGTGCGGCTATGCGCCCACTCGGGGTTAGCCCCTTGTGATGTGATAATGTATCAAGCTAGAAGATAGATGTTAGTGCCCCGCGCGCGCGTTGTGTGTGTTGTGGGATTTATATATGTGTATTATATTATATATATATTATTTATATATATATTATATATTAAATTTTATAATTATAACACCACCACCAGTTTCATTTGTAAACACATCAAAAATTGAATGATCTTCAAAAAGTGCAACAGAATGGGTACATCGGAAAATGAGATTGGGTAGAAATCCAAATTTTGCTCATATAATTATCTAATGCTTATGCTTTATCCTTTGACTTCGCAAGACAGTGCTTAGCATCTTTCTATAACTGCTGATCCCCACCTAAAATGAGGTAAAAGCATTTCTGTGTTGGGTTTTTAAAACGCTTTGCTATCAACAAAACCCAAACCCAAATTTTGATATACCCTTTAAATAATTATACACATAATCAAAGGGGGAGAACAAATTTTATGCACATGCAAAAGCCTTTGCGACAAACTGGGACAGTAACAGAGTACAGACGGCCCAAACGTATTTTTGTTTTTTTTAGTATTGCATATCTTTGCCAATTATCGAATTCATGCCGACTAGAAAAAGTCTTCCTCTTCGTGCTAAAATTTACAAAACCTAAAAGTGCGAATGTTAGAATATTAAAAAAACGAAAAAAATTAAAAAAACACATCATTCTTTTTCCTTTTTTCCTTGTTCTATCTCCTTTCCCTTTTCTTCTCCCCCTTTTTCTTTTCCCCTCTCCCTCTCTCTTTTCTCTTTCTCTCTCTCCTCTCCCTCCCCCCTCTCTCTCTCTCTCTCTCTCTCCCCTCTCTCTCTCTTATTTATCTACACCCTCTCTATTTCTCCTCTTTCTCTCCCGGGGCTCCCTCCCCCCCTTCCTACCTCCTCTCCTTCTCTTCCTCTCTCCTCCCCTTTCCCCTCTCCTCTCTCCTCCCCCCCCCCCCCTCTCTCTCTCTCTCTTTCTCTCTCTCACTCTTTCCTCTCACTTCTCCCCTCTCCTCCTCTCTCCTCTCTTCTCTCTCCCTTCCCCTCTCTCTCTCCTTCCCTCTCTCTCTCCTTTCCCCCTCCTCTCCTTCCCCCTCTCTCTCTCTCTCCTCTCTCTCTCTCTCCTCTCTCTCTCACTCTCTCCTCTCCTCTCTCTCATTCTCTCTTCCTCCTCTTCTCTCTTCCTCTCCCCCTCCTCCTCCTCTCTCCTCTCCCCTCTCTCTCTCCTCTCCCCTCTCTCTCCCTCTCTCTCTCCCCTCTCTCTCTCTCTCTCTCTCCCTCTCTCTCTCTTTTCTCCCCTCTCCTCCCCCTCTCTCTCCCTTCCTTTTTCTCTTCCTCTTCTCTCTCCTCTCTCTAATCCCCTCTCTCTCTCCTCTCTCTTCTCTCTCTTCTCTCTCTTCTCTCTCTCCTCTCCTCCTCTCTCTCTCCTCTTCCCCCTCTCTTTCCCCTCTTCTCTCTCTCTCCTCTCTCCCTCTTCTCCCTCTCTCTTCTCTCCTCTCTCTCCTCTCCTCTCTCCCCCCTCCCCCTCCCCTCTCCCCCTCTCTCCCCCCCTCTCTCTCCTCTCCCTCTCTCTCTCCCTCCCCCCTCTTCCTCCCCTCCTCCTCTCCCTCTCTCTCCTCTCCTCCCCTCCTCCTCTCCTCTCTCTCCGCTCCCCTTTTCTCCTTCCTCTCCCCCTCCCTCTCCTCTCCCCCTCCCCCCCCTCTCCCCTCTTTCCCCTCTCCCCTTTCTTTTTTTTTTTTTTTTTTTTTTTTTTTTTTCCCCCCCCCCCCCCCCCCCCCCCCCCCCCCCCCCCCCTTCTCTCTCTCTCTCCTCTCCTTCCTCTCTCTCTCGTTTTCTCTCTCCCCCCTTTCTCCTCTTCCCCCTCCCCTTTTCTCTCTCTCTCTCTCCTCTTCTCTCTCTCTCTCCCTCCCCTCTTCTCTCTCTCCTTCCTCCCCCCTCTCTCTCTCTTCTCTTCCCCTCTTCCCTCCTCTCTCTCTCTCTCCTTTTCTCCCCCTCTCCTCTCTCCCCCCTCCCCCTTCCTCTCTCCTCCTCTCCTTCCCTTCCTCTCTCTCCCTCCTCTCTCCTCTCTCTCTCTCTCCTCTCCCCCTCCCCTCTCTCTCTCCCCTTCTCTCCTCCTCTCCCTCCCTCTCTCCTCTCCATCTCTCTCCTCTCTCTCTTCCTCTCTCTCTCTCCTCCCCTCCTCTCTCTCCTCGCTCTCTCTTTTTTTCCTTCTCTCCCCCTCTTTTCTCTCTCTCTCCCCTCTCTCCCCCTCCTCTCCTCCCCCTCCCTCTCCCCTCTCTTCCCTTTCCCTCTCTCCTCTTTCCTTTCTTCTCCTCTCTCCCTCCCTCTTCTCTCCCCCCTCTTCCTTCCCCCTCCTTCTCTCCTCTCCCCTTTCCTCTCTCTCTCCTCCCCCTTTTTCTCCCTCTCTCTCTTCTTCCCTCCTTTTCTCCTCCCCCTCTCTCTCTCTCCTCTCCCCCCCTCTCTCTCCCCCTCTCCTCCTCCCTCCCCTCCCCCTCCCCCTCTTCTCTCTCTCCTCTCCCTCTCCCCCCTCTCTCCCCCTCCCCCTCCTCTTCTCTCCTCTCCCCCCTTCTCTCCCCCTCTCTCTCTCTCTCTCTCCTATTTCTCTCTCTCTTTTCCCTCTCTCTCTCTCTCTTTTTTCCCTCTCTCTCTCTCCTTTCTCTCTCCCCCCCCCCCCCCCCCCCCCCCCCCCCCCCCCCCCCCTTTCCCCCCTTTTTTCCCCTTCTCCCCTTTTCTCTCTCTCCCCCCTCTCTTTCCCTCCTTTCTCTCCTCTCCCTCTCCTTCTCCTCCTCTCTCTCTCTCCCCCTCTCTCTCTCTCTCTCCTTCTCTTCCCTCTTTCCCCTCTTTTCTCCTCTCCCCCTCTCTCTCCTTCTCTCTCTCTTTCTCTCCCTTCTCTCTCTCCTCCCTCCTCTTCCCCTCTCTCTTTCCCTTTCCTCCTCCCTCCCTCCCCCCCCCCCCCTCCCTCTCTCCCTCTCTCCTCCCCCCCCTCTCATTCTCTTTTCTCTTTTCCCCTTTTTTCTCTCTCTCCCTTCCTTCTTCTCCTTTTTCTCCCCTTCTCCTCCTCTTTTTCTCTCTCCTCTTCTCTCTCTTTTCCTCTCTCTCTCTCTTTTCCTCCCTTCCTTCCCTCCTTCCTCTCCCCTCTCTTTTCTTCTCTCTCTCCTCTCTTCTCTCTCCTTTCTCTCTTTTTTCTCCTCTCTCCCCTCTTTTCTCTCTCTCCCCCCTCTTTTCCCCCTTTCCCCCTCTCTCCTCCTCTCTCTTTTCCCCTTTCTCTCTCTCCCCCTTTTTTTCTCTCTCTCCTTCCTCTCATCCTTTTCTCTCTTCTCTCTTTCCTCCCCTCACTTCTTTCCCTCTCCTCCTTTTCTCTCTCTCCCCTCCCCTCTCTCTCTCTCTCCCCCTCCCTCTCTTTTCCCCCCCTCTCTCCCCCCTCTCTCCTCTCCCTCTTCCCCCTCTCTTTTCTCTCCCTCCCCACTCTCCCCCTCTCTTCTCTTCCCCCCACTCTCTCCCCCTTCTCTCTCTCTCCTTTCTTCTCTCTCTCCTCCTTTCCCCCCTCTCCTCTCCCCCTCTCCCCCTCTCCTTTTTCCCTCCTCTCCCCCTCTCCTTTCTCTCTCCTCTCCCCCCTCTCTCCTCCTCTCTCCCCCCCTCCCTCCCTCCCCCCCTCCCCCCTCTCTCCTCCTTTCTTTTTTCCTCCCTCCCTTCTCTCCCCCCTTTCCCTCCCCCCCCTCCTCTCTCTTCCCCCCCCCCCTTTCCCCCCCCCCCCTTCTTCTCTTTCCCCCCTCCCTCTCTTTTCCCTTTCCCCTCCCTCCCCTTTCCCTCTCCCTCCTCTCCTCCCTCTCCTCCCCCTTCCTCTCCTCTCCCCCCCCCTCTCTCCTCTCTCTCTATCTATAAACACACCACACACACACGTGGTGTGTGTGTGTGTGTGTGTGTGTTGTTGTGTTGTGTGTGTGTGTGTGTTGTGTGGTGTTTGTTGTGTGTGTGTGTGTTGTGCGGTGTGTGTTTTGTGTGTGGTGGTGTGTGTGGGTGTGTGTGGTGTGTGGTGTGTGTGTGTGTGGTGTGTGTGGGTTGTGTGTGGTGTCTTTCCTTTTTCTTTTAGTGGGGGTAATGTCCCTATAAAATAAGAAGGGAAATGGGGTTCAGCAAAAAGCTTAGCGCGCGCAAGGAGACGAGAGCCAAGTACAGGTAACTACTGCGTGTGAAACTATTTTTCTGGGCGAGGCGTTGGCAAAGACAGCTTGGCACCAGCACGAGACTCGGCCGTGTAACTGCTTTACTGCCGTCCCTCACGCTGCCTTTGCCCACGACGCGACCGCTCGCTTATGGCCATCGCTCCTCTCTCGGGAAGGCGCAAGATCTCTGATGCCGCTTCTCGCGAGAGGAAAATTCACCAGGGAACGTCTGGCATCCTCAGCTCATCACACACGTCATCGAACTCGTTCTGAAGCTAACGTATGGATAGACTTAAAATATGAATAAAAAAATAATATCGTGTACAAAAAAATTTATTGGGATAATAAAGAACTGACATCTGTTGCTCCTTCTGTGTGTGTGCGTGTGTGTGTCGTGCGTTTTGTGTGTGTTGTGTGTGGTTGGTGTGTGTGGTGGGGTTTTGTGGTGTGTGTTTTGTGTGTGTGTTGTGTGTGTGTGTGTGTATTGTGTAGGTGTGTGTGTATGTGTGTGTGTGTGTGTGTGGTTGTGTGTGTGTGTGTGTGGGGTGGTGTGTGTGGTGGTGTGTGTTCGTGCGTGTGCGTGTGCGTGTGCTGTGTTTAT
>NC_051411.1:21437488-21447488 GCF_015228065.2 Penaeus monodon
GTGTCCGACCAACCATTCTGGTGGAACCAAAGGCGGTGACTACCTGGTCACGTCGAGCGCTGGCCACGAACAAAGAGGTTAGACGAGGTCAGATAAAATCGTCATCGACGCCCACGCCGAGTCGTTGGTTCTTAACTCGACTTAGAGCCACGTGGCAACCAACCACGGTGTCTAATGTCTAATAGTTTACACAAATTGTGCTTACGTACCCGCCATAGTGCGTGCGTGTATGTGTGTGTGTGTGTGTGTGTGTGTGTGTGTGTGTGTGTGTGTGTGTGTGTGTGTGTGTGTGTGTGTGTGTGTGTGTGTGTGTGTGTGTGTGTGTATGTGTGTGTGCATGTGTGTGTGTGCATATATTTAAGTGCACACACAAATGCATACACACACATATATATATATATGTGTGTGTGTGTGTGTGTGTGTGTGTGCGTGCATATATTTAAGTGTACACAAACACACACACACACACAGATATATATATATATATATATATATATATATATATATATATATATATATATATATATATATATCCGTACACACACACACACACACACACACACACACACATATATATATAAACATACATACGTACATATACATATATATACATATATATACATATATATATATATATATATATATATATATATATATATATATATACATGCTCACATATGACGGAAAGATACTTAATCAGCATTCCCATACATAATAAAACTTTCAAGACGATATATGTTTTTTTTTTTCTCTTTACAATCCTCCAGTATGTCTATTTTAACAACTTTTTCATCTTCTTTCCTTGTATTTAATATGCTTTCGAAATGTATCAGTTATCCACCGGCATTTCTTCAAATACGTTTCCCGTTATCAGTCCTCCAGCGTTAATCGCTCCCTGCCTCCCGGCGTGAGGGTCCCCCCCTGACTATCCTCTGAGTAGCTCAGCGTCTCTCCATCACACGCTCTCTTGTGGCGTCTCTCCTCTGAAGAAAATGAGTAGATGAATGAAAGCGAAAGGGAGGAGAAACTTCCCTAAGAATTTTCAGCGGAGGAAAAATGAGCTGGGGTTTGGGTACAGAAAAGCGAGTGAAGCAATAAAATGGGAGGTTGCTCTTAATCCACGCTTCTTTATCAGTATTCACGGAAGGTCATAGAATTTTCTTTAACAAATTTAAAAACAGCCTTTGACTCCAAGATTGTCGCAGAACTTGTCTATGACAGACCTGACGCGCGTGTGACTCCTGAGCTGTCTTTAACATCGACTGAGTCATAGACAAAGACCAGTTTCTGAGTCTGTGACCATTCGTAAATACCGCCCCTGGATTCTTGCCATAAGATAGCCATATCCCTTTTCAAAATTATTTAGAAGTAGCAAAGGAAAAATGGTGTGCGACGAAGATGTAACGAAAAAGGAAATATTAAATCGCCGCGGATGATAAGTCACCTGCAGATCCTAACCAACGCCAGGGATATTTGTTTGTCTGTTCCTCCTTCAGCCACTTCCTCCAGCATAATCCCGTCTCCTCTCTCCTGCCGGCTGTGATTGCCACTCTTGTAGTGCCTGGCGGCAACGCGCCTTTAATCCCAACAGAAAATGTACCATATTTTATAGTGCATCTTAAAGCATATTAATTTAGGTGATTACTGACAGAGCAGCACGCTCTTATTTACAATCTATGATAACGCATTATATATACGCACGAGATTAACAAATACGCAGCAGAGTAAATCAATGAGAGAGTGAACGCAACGCATCTGCAGCCAACTGCTGACTCTGCGCCCTAGCTTTGGGCGTGCGAAACGGAGTTCACGCCGAGTTCTTCTATGTTCTTCTAAACTCTGTCTCACACCATGTCCCTTGCCTGGGAAACGCACATCCTCTATATATGTCTTGGAACGGAGAAATTACCACAACAGGGAACCATTTAAAAACTAAAGATTAGAAAAAATAGAAATAAAGATTATAATATAAAAAATAAGACAAGCCTAATATTAATCATACTGTTTTTTTTTTTTTTCTTAGTTTTCACGTTGTGATGCTCTTGGAGTGAGTACGTGGTAGGGTCCCCAGTTCCTTTCCACGGAGAGTGCCGGTGGTACCTTTTTAGGTAATCATTCTCTCTATTTATCCGGGCTTGGGACCAGCACTGACTTGGGCTGGCCTGGCCACCCAGTGACTCAATCTTATCTTATTACTATTACGTATCTTCTTACTCTTATGTTTGTTATTATTTCTATGGTTATCATTATAACTGTTATTTTTAGTATGTTTA
Source organism: Penaeus monodon (assembly GCF_015228065.2). Taxonomy (NCBI): domain Eukaryota; kingdom Metazoa; phylum Arthropoda; class Malacostraca; order Decapoda; family Penaeidae; genus Penaeus; species Penaeus monodon. The sequence goes on from NC_051411.1 coordinate 21,439,762, forward strand.
TTACTATCATCATCATTATATTTTTTATCATTATTGATATAATTATCATCGTTATTATAATACTATCATTTTTATCATAATTACTATAATTATCATTACAGTTATCATTATTATTATCATTGTTATTATAATTATCATCATTATCATTATTATTATTAAGTATTATTATCATTATCATTATTTTTTTCTTCTTTAGATCTGCTAATTAAAATCAAACACCGGGTCACTACCAGCGAGCTAGGGTGATTGAAGTTTGAGGCAATGGAACACCTACAAAAATATGCACATAACTTTTGCAGCAGGTTTCCCGGGTGCATAGCAAAGCAGCAAATTCCCTCATTATACTCTTCCCTTGTCCATTTAAGTCTTGCTTTCTTTTGATTGTTAGTACAAAATGGTTGAACCGCAGGGCCAGGGGTGAGATATCCCGTCCTAGTGACCTGGCGGATTTTGACTAATGGAAGAGGTATACTCAGTTCTGCCCTGGGAGATGCGCCCCTTGTTGATCCGTGTGACGGGCAACGCTTCATCACCACCCCCTACTCTTACTTGAGAGGCAGGATGCATTTTAGCCCCACTGCCAAGAAGCTGGATATCCCGCACTAACCTCCAATTGGCATGTCCAGGTCCCCGCGGGCACGGTGTTTGACGAACCACTTAGCGCCCTGTGGATATCATGTAACCGACTAAATCTTTATACAGGGGCGGTTGAGCAGTGATCCCTCCCCAGGGGAGTAGTTGTTTAGGCAATCATTGTTGGTGGTTCCCAACCCACCATCGCATTTACGATAGACTCACCCACTACCGTATCTAGGTTTTGAATTACCTAAAATTATGTAAATCAGTGCTTATTATTATTATTATTATTATTATTATTATTATTATTATTATAATCCAGCTACAGGGCGGGCAAGCCAACCTAAGTCCGGGTGAATGAAGAGGGATTGCGTTAGGAATCGTACAGCGAACCCGTTTAAGTTTATCTTTACTACTATTATGATTATCATTATGACTTATTATTATCATTATTATTATTATCATTATTAATATTATTGTTGTCATCATTATCATTATTACTGCTATTATAAATATGATTTTTAGCATTATATTCATCATTATTGTTATCATTATTATTATTATTAATATTAACAGTAGTAGTTGCCGCGGTGGCCGAGTGTTTAGAGCATCGGACTCAAAACTGTCACGACGGCAATCTGAGTTCGAGGGTTCAAGTCACCGGCCGGCGCGTTGTTCCCTTGGGCAAGGAACTTCACCTCGATTGCCTAGTCAGTGCCGGTCCCAGACCCGCGTGTGATAGCCAACGTCCTTGCGGGACAGGGCACTTGAAAAAAAAAAAAGTTGAATACCTGAACCTGTCACGCGACAGACAACCAAGAAGGAGTTGAATGAAAATATGGTTATTACTATATTGGTGATATTGCTATTACTGTTATCATTACGTTCATTATTTCTGTGATTATTTGCAGTTACATTATTTTCATTACCATTTTTTCTTACTCTTCCTGCTATATTATGAAAAAATGCGTATCATAATTGACCTCATCATCATAATCATTATCACTGTTATTATTTCGTAATCACTATCATTATCAAAATTATTATTATTACTAACATCCCTATCACTAGTATCTATACTCCTCACCTTGTGTGTGTGTGTGTGTGTGTGTGTGTGTGTGTGTGTGTGTGTGGTGTGAGTGCGTGTGAGTGCGTGTGTGCGCGTTTGTGTCATTATTATTAGTGTTTATATATATATGTGTGTGTGTGAGTAAGTGGGCGAGTGTGTGTGTGTGTGTGTTTGTGTGTGTGTGTGTGTGTGTGTGTGTGAGTGAGTAAGCAGGCGAGTGTGTGTGGTTGTGAGTGTGTGTGTGTGTGTGTGTGTGTGTGTGTGTGTGTTTGCGCATGTGCGTGCGTGTATGACTATGTGCATGTGGATATGTGTGTGTGTGTGTGTGTGTGTGTGTGTGTGTGTGTGTGTGTGTGTGTGTGTGTGTGTGTGTGTGTTCGTGATTGTGTGTGTGATAATAATAATAATAATAATAATAATAATGATAATAATAATAATAACATGGACAGTTTGCAGCTCGAAGCAAACACGCTGATATAGATGAAACCACGACCCATCGTGGCTTACAAGTTCCGGACTTGAAGGGGAAACAGAGGGTTTTATTCTTGCAGCTCAAGATCAAAGTTTGTTTACCAGAAACTATCAGGCTAACATCTTGCACAATGGCACTGACCCAAAGTGTAGGTTTTGTGAAGACAAGGTTGAGACGATTAATTACATTGTGTCTGGTTGTTCAATATTAACACCGAATGAGTACAAAAATCGCCACGACAGAGCGGGTAAGTACCTGCATTGGAAGATCTGCAAGCACTTTTCTATCGGAACGCAAGATAAATGGTACGAACACCATCCAGAGCCAGTTACTGAAGGTAAAGATGCTACAATCTTGTGGAACTTTCCAATTCACACAGATCGTACTATACAGGCGAATCAGCCAGATATCGTCATCAAGGACAAAATAAACAACACCTGTCTGTTTATAGACATGAGCATCCCTTCAGACAGAAACGTCTCAGCGAAAGTGTTCGAGAAGATATCAAAGTATAAAGACCTGGAAATAGAGGTGGAAAACATGTGGCATTTAAAAAACAAAACTTTGCCTGTTGTTATTGGAGCTCTTGGCCTTATAAAGAAAGGTACTGATAAGTTTCTTGAACAAATACCGGGAAATCCAAAATTAGAAGAAGTCCAAAAAATAGTTTTAAACAGCACAGCGTATGTTCTCAGAAGAGTCTTATCGATCTAAAATATTTCTATGTTCGTGAACTGACTTGACTAGATGTTTTAATTTGTAATTGTTCTGCATAATTTTGCATTTTTTGTTGGTGTTCCATTACCTCAAACTTCAATCACCCTAGGTCGCTGGTAGTGACCCGGTGTTTGATTTTAATTAGCAAATCAAAAAGAAACTTTTTCAGTAATAATAATAATAATAATAACATGCAGTCAGGAGCTGAAAATATACATAAAACTGCAGATGAACAGAAAAACTATATATCCATAAACAAACATAAACATCAAACAACAAAATAAACTATACTATGTACTATAGGAAAAAACAACAAAAGAAGCAAGAGAAACAAAATACCAAAAGACAGGTGCAAGTACAGGTAAGCTAGGAGTGCTGGACTAGTAAATGTGGCCTAGGGTTCGTAGAAGAGGTGTGGTAGGTAGTCCATTGACTAGTGCTTGTTGATGAATCGGACTAGAGTGGCTATTGTGCTCCGGTGGTAGCGGTCAGTGCGAGCCCTGATGGACACCAGTTTGTTGGCTTCGCAAAGCCTTTCAGGTCCTCTAGGTCCCAAGGTTTTTGTTGTGGTTGGCCGAAGAGAGCGATTTGACTTCTCCACAGCAAGCTCGATCTTGGCTCTAGCGTGATACCCCGTTTGTTTTGCGCAAACCTTTCGCTGCCACCACGACCCTAATTGCTTGCAATTAGCTTCGTGCCCTGTAGTATTCTTTACTATACGTATTTTTCGTCATTAGGATAACTCACTGGGCATTCTCTGGTGAACTGGACCCCATCTTCGAGCTCGTGCTCTGACGTGGGCAGACTACCTCTCGCAGGGGAGGGTAGGAGCTCTCTTTTTGATGCCTTAAGCCAACTTACCCCGGTTCTGTCTAAATCAGCACCTGCTAGACTGAAACTTGACCCATCATATCACCCAAGCTATGGCATAATCATGGGACATGTCATCAAATTGGCATAAGCTGGAGAACCCTTCTCTTGTGAGGTGGCTCAAACTGAAGTGGCAGTCACACACCTCTTCAAAATCCACAATGGCTTCAAAGTAACAGTAGCCAAACCTGAACAACTGACCCCATTCCTCTCGACCAAAGGTCAAAGGAAATTGAAAGATCAAGGATTTATTCCTGTCCACTCTCTGGAAACGAAGGCCAAATGCACGGTTGTGGCTAAAAAGCTCGACAGGACGATCCTCCCACGATCGCGTGAGTTCATCAGCCAAGAAGTATCCGCCAAGAACGGTGTAAATGCCCTTGACGTTTACAAGCCTCCCGAGAGGAAGTCCAGAAATTTCCAACATGTGGGATCATGACGTTTAATACATCGGTCCCAACATATAATATAGAACCAGAGTACTTTATACAGATCGAACAATGCCTAAACTGCTACAGGAATGAACATAATAAACACACACACACACACACACACACACACACACACACACACACACACACACACACACACACACACACACACACACACACACACACAGATGCTCTCGTTGCGGTGGCGAAGGTCACTTCGCCAAATGCAAGGAGAACATCAAATTGCTGCAACTGTCAGGGGTCGCACATTGCAGTTAGAGGACCCTGTCCCAAACGGAACGAAATACACAAAGCAAAATGAACCCAGCTTTGGGAAAACAAGAACACTGCTCCTTCGTAAGCCACAGCAGCCGCCACACTGCCTGCCCAGACTAGCATACCCAGACGACCCGCATCTACCTCCAGGACAACTCTGCCTCCACCTCCCCAATTCAACAACACTTTCACACCTAACACAAACCCAAAATTACAAGCCATCACGTAGCTCTCATCGGTGCTAAATACAACGCAAAGAAATTTGCAAACATCGTCCCTATCATGTTACAGAGAAACGGCATCCCCAGCTTGATGTCCCAGAGGAGATCTTCGAACATGATAATTTATACATTACTGAATATGCCAAATCACAAACCACAGCAGGAATCGTCGATCGGGGCTCGATCACGGAACCGCTACCGGGATCAGGTAACGCCAAGCAAGGTAAACCCAGGTAAAATGGGTCTACCCTGAGTGGCATGCTAACGATCGTTCAGGCAAATGTAAGGTAATTTTTTTCGACTCGTAATATTTTTACGACTTTCTAGAACAAAAACGCCCAGATGTGGTCCCATCACTAATGGCTATAGAATTCGGCACTATGGTTACACATCCAGGCAATCAGGGGACAGATTGCAAATGGGGTCCTGTATCATAAAATCCACCATCACTCACGAGTTCCTCTCATTCAGCCACCCTAACTTCATGGCATTCAGGTTATTCACCCCACAGGGCCCCATTATCCTTCCCACTGCCTATATAAAACAAAACTCTAATTTGCCTCTTGCAGACTTCAACAAATTATTCAATTATACAAACCTCCCAGTCTTCTTTGCCGGAGATATCAACGCTACACAACAATACACCACAGCACTACCAATACAATTTTCTATTTTTGAAACCAAAAGACTCCACTACACAGGACCCGACTTCTTCACCTCATACACACCCACAGGAAAGGGTCGCCCTGATCTCGTTTTCGGGAACAGGGCAGTACTTGCCTACCACACACACCTACAACCCGGGCCGAACGTTGGTTCAGACCACATACCCATCATAATTAAAATTTCCACATTACCAATACTAAACAAAGAAAGACGATCTTTCCGATATAAACTAGCAGACTAGTAGTCGTTTAAATCCAAATTAAATGATAAACACTTTCAATTTAATCTTGACGGACTTCATTCCCAAACAATAGATGGGCATTGGAATTACAACTTCGCCTCCATCGCCTTAACTATGCTGAGCACCATCCCCAGGTCTCAGTATAAAACTCACATATCATTTCAGCCGTCTGAAAGGAAAATGTCTCCTGACCTGTTTTCGAAGGCGTTTTACTCTAAATACAAACAGATTAAACCACGTTTGATGGGACTTATCTATTCTACGAAGATACGTCATCGATAGTTTTGATAACGACTGACAAAAATATTGGACAGATTTAGTTTAAAAAGTAGAATGCAACAGAGTTCGCAATCCACGAGAATTTAGGCAAAAAATTTAACAACTTAAAGGTAGTAACTTTCCCTTCCCCCCCTTCTCCCACCTCATTCATAATAACGTAAGAGTTTCAGATCCCGTGGATGTTATAAAAAAATTTGAAGAACACTGGGCCCAAGTTTTCTACCCTCACCCTCCTCATCCCCTTTCACTCACAGAATTCAAGAAATTGATACCTGGAGTCAAGAGAACAGGGTAGAAAAAAAAACAGAGCCAATTATCCGACTGGATAGGCTGGACGACACCTGCGAACTCACAGTCCCCATCTCGTGTGAAGAAGTAAAAGACAAAATAGAGAGGTTTCCTCGTAAGGCTCCAAACTTCTCACATATCGGACGCAACGATCTTATTCATCTTCCTGATAACTTTATACAAGCTTTGACTGACCTTTACAATTCCTCTCTCGCTACCGGTATTTTCTCTTTCCCTTTAAGACTGCTTCAGTGGCTCTCATTCCAAAGCCACAAAAAGTTTCTAAAAAATCATAAACACTAGACTAATGTGGTATCTCGAAGTCCATACCCTTCTCTCACACAAACAATTCAGCTTTCGCTCGCATCGCTCGACGCAAAACGCACTCAACATTATCACAAACTATATAAACAACAACAAAGACCGACGACTAAAGACTATTCTTGTCACAAAAGATGTTGAGCGAGCCTTCGACACGGTCTGGCATGCTGGCCTCAGGTACAAGCTGTGCACTAAATTAACCTTTCCACTCTTTATTAAAAAATTGCTCTGCAGTTTTCTTGATGACTGCAGATTAAAATTAAAATTCTCAAACAAAGTTTCAGGCACCATTTCAATGCATGCTGGAGTACTTCAGGGCAGCATACTCAGCCTAACACTCTATACATTATACACAAACGACCTTCCAGACCCCACACACACAGACTCACTCACTATCCCCTATGCTGACGACTGTACGCACTTAGCTCAACACAAATCTCTTTCAGGTGTCATTCAGCGCATTAATGACTAACTCGACACCGTCTCGAGATGGGAGCATAAATGGCATATCAAGACTAACGTGACAAAAACAAAAGTTCTCTTTGTAAGACCACGTTTAACCTTTGATATCCACTTTCAATTTCACTTGCAGATCAATTCAAAGGCCGCCTTGGTAAGAAAAACCTTACATTCGCTTAATCGATTTATAAGTGCGGCCCCACGCACGAAGCTGCATCTATATAAAACACTGATTAAACCTCTCCTCACATACACACCACTTGCACTCACACAAAGAGCATACACTAACAAGCGAAACTCCAGCTTGTTCAGAATAAAGTTCTGGAGTTCAGAATTTATTACATCTGAACTCCACAAGGAAGCTTCTCTGCATCCTCATCGAGTGGCGTAGGTTGGTCTGTAGACACACACTACGTGCTTGGCATACCAACTGGCTGGATAGACTCAACACCATCTTTCATTCTGGTCAGAGACCGCGATTAGGCCATGATCTTTTTTCTTTGGCATGGGACGAAGAAGTGGATGCAGTTTTTTAGGCTTAGCTCCATCCTTTGAAGCCATCTCCTACTCCTTCATTTTCACCTTTCTCCTTCCCCTATCCCTTGTATTGTTCAGCTTTTGTTTTGTTAGTGTTCTCTCATTCTGTTGTTTAAGGTAGTTTGTTTTCTTTTGGTTTATTGTAACCTTTTAATTTCTTAAATTAAAGTTTAACCTCCCCTTTGCCACAGCCCTCACATCCCCGCTTTTAAATACTTTCACCTCGTCACCTGACACTATGTGACTGCCATAACCTCACCCTCGCTATCACATTATCCTTTACCATAGCGTGGACCCAACATCC
>NC_051411.1:21464988-21469988 GCF_015228065.2 Penaeus monodon
GTAAAATTGTAGCTTAATTCACTCTACACACTTCACTTACCATGACTTTGATTGCGTTTGGCATTAAGTTACAGTGCAGCTGACCATCCCTTACGCTCAATATGCTTACAATTATATTTGCTTGTCAAGGCTCGGGGGATTTTTAACCCTTTTTCTTTCTAATTTAAAAGAACTCGTGATACTTGATACCAAAATGATTCAACACATGTTTAACATTTGCTAGTATGTATGACAGGAAATTAATGTATTTCAGAAAAAAATACTCTATAGGATGCGTTAGACCCATAATGAAAAAAAAAATCCTCAATGATGGTTCCAGTGGGAAGTTAATTTACGGCACTGGGCAAAAACTGAGTGTGCACGAGGAGGCAGACCCAAGTGTTTACGACAGCAGACTCTCTCATCAACACCTTCGATTGCTGACTGGCGGTATATAAGTTATTAATGATTGCATGAGCTCTCACTATCATGTCTTTTATTAATATCAACAAGACTTTCCCTGGAAGACATTAAATACCCAAGGTGTTTTTCACTTTTTTTTTATAACATTAATAAACATCTTAATTACAACTCTATCAGAATGAAAGTTAGAATCGGCAAAAAAATATTGTCATACATTTGCTAGGGTTGAATCTATAGTCATACTCTACAGCGCATTCTTCACAGATCTGTACAAATTTCCTCATGGCAGAACATGCTGGTGTTAAGAGTACTAAATCGTCAGCTTAAACAGGTACATTAGAACATTAAAACAGATGTTCCCCATCCCAACCCACTATCACTTAATGGTAATGGGCTTATAGCTCCGCCTTGTCTTACCCCATTCTTTGAGACGAACGTATCACAGAGACTCCATTACAGCTAACAATAGCCATACTTAGTAGTACATGAAGCAAGAGTCGCGTCATGAGTGGATAGATACTTCTTTCCAGAAGATCAAACAGTTTGCTGTAACTGACTCTATCGAAGGTTTTAGTAGCATCAAGTAGGAGAATGTATACGTCAGGAGAATGTATATATCCAGTACTACTAGACTAGTAGTACTGGATTCTTTTACTCACCACAATAAACATAATATGGTTTTTTTTATGCACATTGGAAATGAGATGTGATTTTGACTGCAATCAAAGAGATCATAAGCACGGTAATTCGATGAGTCGGCCGTGGATTTCGTATTATTTTTAAGGATTGGTTTAAAAATAGATCCATTAAACAGAATGTCGCTACAGCCCTAGGATACCATACCAATGATGATGATGATGATGCTAATGATGATGATGATGATTGATGATGATGATGATTAATGATGGTGATGATGATGATGATTATGATGATGGTGATGATGATTATGATGATGGTGATTGATAATGGTGATAATGATGATGATGATAATGATGATGATGATGATGATGATGGTGATGATGATGATGATGATGATTGATATTAATAATAATGGCAATAATGATATTAATAACAACAATTAAAACAATAACAATGGTGGAAATAAAAACAATAACGAGAATAATGATAATGACAATAGTGAAAATAATAACAATAACATTGATATTAAGGTTAATGATAATGACGATAATGATATAATGATGAAATTAATAGCAATTATGATAATAACAATAATTATGATGAAAATAATGATAATGATAATAATGATAATAATAATAACGATAAAATAGTTATAATAATGATAACGATAAAAATAATGATAATAGATGCTGATAATAATGGTAACAACAACAACAACAATAATAATAATAATAATAATAAAAATAATAATGATAATAATAATGATAATAATAATAATAATAATATTCATAATGATAACAATTATGATGATAATTATAATAACAAGAATAATAATAATAACAAGAACAATAATGATAAAATTATGATGAAAATAATGATAATAATGATAATAATAATAATAGTAATGATAATAATAATAATATTAATAATAATAATAATAAATATAATAATGATAGTAATAATAATAATAATAATAATAATAATGATAATAATAAACAATAATAATGATAATAGTAATAACAACAATAATAACAATAATAGTACGACTACAAATACTACTTCTACTACTGATAATAATCATCAGAATAATAACATGAATAACAAAAATAGTAATAATAATAATGATAATAATGATGAGAAAGGAGAAAAATTTGCATAAAGTATTATCTGGAAGGACATGACGCATGAATATTATTAAGGATTAAGCCCGTGGCTGGGGTTCTCGAACGTCTATTCTCGTCGCGTCCTCCGCTTCCCGCTCTCCGCTTTTTTATCCTTCCGCGCCCCTCTGTCGGACCCGCGGCGCCATCGGTCAGCTTCAATAAAATGCATGGCAAATTATTTCCGTGCTCAAGTTATTCTTATTAATGCAGCATACTTCCTTTCTCATGCCAACGTTTGTTTATGCTGTCAAATCGTTTTGACAGTGTATTTTATGTGCACGGAATATTGATATTGGTATATTGATTTTTTTTTCTCTCTCCATCGTGTGGCTGCTTCATGCTCAGGGTGATGTGAAGCGATGGTGTGGTAGCCTAGACAGCGTTGAGTGCTTGCATGCCTTCTCACTCTCAGCTGCCACCGCGGGCTAGCCTAGTGCGAAAAAGAGAGCAGCTCTGCATGGCCCTCTCCTCCAGTTCTGAGCCTCTCCATCATCGAGACTTCTGCAGCACCTATGGAAACTCGGCATTTTGCGATCCCAGGCTAAACCGTGGGCGATTTGAGAACAGCAGGAGGCCCTTGAGGCACAGAGTCATGGCCCACTAGCGTGTGGACACGCCCTGGCTTCAAACCCCCTAAGGTTAATGGGCAGCTCGGGAGAGGAAGGCCTTGCTAGTCCTACTCCCTCCAGATAAACTCTGTGGGTCCTGTTGAGAGAGCGATTGCTGGTGCACAGGATGGGAACCCCACAGGCAGACATTGGGCCCTGCTGTCCCACTTTATTTGGGGCAACATCAGCAGGGGTGTTAGAGGTGCCATCCACCTGGAACGACTCCCCAACGTTTAACCTCAGGCTATCCAGGTAGGAGCTTGGAATATCAAGTCTTTACAGCAGGATGATCAACTATCTCTGCTATCAAGGGAATTGAAGTAATTGGGAGTTGAGGTGGCTGCCCTCTCATTAGTAAGAAGACCTGGCAACAGCATGATCAGTATGGGTGGCTACACTTACTGGTTGGAACAAGGCGATGATCACCATCTCCAGGGAGTAGCCATAGCTGTCTCCAGCCGACTTCAACCTTCGGTAATAGAGTTAGGCCAGTTGAAGAGTGTATTATGACATTATGACTGAATCATACTTAGACTGAAGGAGAAGTGTGACTGGAGGTTAGCCGCTGTTATCTCTGATTGCTTCACAGTACTTGAAGACCTGATGGATCCTGTAGCTCTGTGGGATTTCAGTGAGGGTGAAAAACTCAAGAGAGTGCAAGAGTCCATTGGCGAATGTCAGAGGTTAAGGCAGAATTTTATCTCACTGGAGACACTGGAGGCCACGGATGCATGCCACATGGCTCGATTTGAATGGCAATCAGGACAAGGGATGAGGGAGAAGGGACAAGGAACAGTTCATCAGGAATCTTGCTGAGGAGGTTAAATAACCTTCGTCCTGCCTGCCAAGCCCTGAGGAATTTCAACAACAAGCCCTCTTGCAGATGACTACAATCTGCTTAGTGGATGGACAGATCATCTCAGATCTGGACATAAGTGGTGTTGTAATCCCTGTGCTGTACTCACTCATCAGCAAGGAACCTCCTACCCTGACTGAAGTTAGAGAGACAATTTCCAAGCTGAAGGGTGGGAAAGCTGCAGGTATATGCGATATCCCTGCTGAACTGTTAAAGGCTGGGGGCTTGCATGCAATCTTGACTGTCATCTGGCAATTCTGTTTCCATTCTCCCGGACCTGCTAAGGGTGTGATTAGCCCTCTCTGGGGAAAGGGGATCAATGGAACTGTAGCAACTATCGTGGTATTACACATATCAGTATACCTTGCAAGGTGTTCGCCCACGTTCTTCTGAGATGGATCCCTGACCACCTACAAAGGCAGCAGAGACTGGAGCAATCTGGATTCACAGTAATTCATATCCTAATGCTTCGAGTCAGTGTGGAACACCATCGCAAGTTTGCAACTTATATCATGCTCAAAACATTTGACTCGCTATGGGAGATCCTGAGAGGGGGGCTTGACACGGATTATTAGATTGATAGCAAGCCTATATAATTGTACAGAAATTGCTGTAAAGTGTGATGGGGGGGCTTGACTTTGCTGTTGATGTTGCTATCCTATCTGAGCCTCTGGAATCACTGATGGCTGCTCTTGATGCATTCAGCAATGAGGCGAAGCCCTTGGGTGTAGAGGTCTCCTGGATCAAGACCAAGATTCAGGGTTTTTGGGGCCTGTTGAGGGAACCTGCCCAGTCGGTACATGCTTGCAGAGAGGACATTGAAGTAACATAGTCATAAACTCAAGATACAAGAGTATTTGAAGATGCTGGTACCTGTGCAGAAGGACCAAGCTGCGTCTCTTCACGGCCTTGATATTCCCAGTTTTGCTTTATGGAAGCAAAACCTATCTAGTGCCCTGGACTCTTGATACCTTTTGTAACAGGTCTCTATGCCAGATCATGGGGGTACATTTGGCAGGACCATGTGTCTAACCAATGGCTACGCCGAGACTTCACAATCCGGGTCTGCCATCTTCGGCTATACGGGCACCTAGCTCCTTTCCCTGTGGATGATCCTACTCACCAGGTTGTCTCTGTTCGAGACAGCCCTGGGTGGAGGAGGCTCGTGGGATGACTTAGGAAGTCGTGGCTTCCTAGGTCTCACACACACACATATCTGAATGTGTGTGTGTGTGTCTCGTCTTGTGCTCATATTTACTTCAATTAATTTTCAACAGCTTGTAGCAGCGCACAGAGCTTGATGCACGAGGCGTGATAGTCACATGGCGAATT
>NC_051411.1:21497488-21502488 GCF_015228065.2 Penaeus monodon
AAAATCAAATATGCACACATACATATATGCACACATACACAAATCATTTAGCCTGGCATCATGTGCAATAAATCCTCATTAACATCCTCATCATTACTGAATAATGCATCATACAGTGCAGCATCAAATTTGAACTTTCCCTTTTCCCCAAATTTTAAACCCGGGTAGGGGAGCTTCGCACGCTCATCAGCGATGTACGGTTTTTTAAATTGGGACTCCCCCCCTCAATGGGGGCGGAGTAAGGGAAAGTGTAGCGCGACACTTCTTGAACCTTTTTTTTTTCATTATTTTTTCCATTTTTTGAAGTTTGCAATGTTTTGTTGTAATGAAAATCATAAAAGCATATTATTTACAAAATAGTTTCTTTAATTTTTATTTCGCTGTCCCTTTTCGCAAACATAATTAAGTCTAGAGCCTTTTAATTCGGGTTTTTTCTCACCCTTGCAAACCAAATGCTTTTGGGGAAAAATACTCCATTGCCCCCCGTCCTGCTCCCCCCCCCCCCTCCCCCGTCATTTCTCCCTCCATCCCCTCCTGCCCCCCCCCAGCTTACTTCCCCCCCCCCCCAGCCCCCCCTGTCACTGTTTCCTCCCCCCCCCTTTCACGTAAGTGAATGTCTCTGTGTGCGACAAACAAACAAAATCGCTCATTTAAATCAAGACTTGAACTCCCTCAGACAATGATACTGCATTATGGTGGCCACACGTGGAAGGACGGAAACACTGTCAAGTGTGCTAAGGGCTTTGTCAAAACTTCCCCACATGATCGCCTCATTGAAAACAATTTGTTTTTGACCAGACGGCATCACTGATTAATTTTGCGGGATTGAGGCCGTTAAATTCATCCACATCATCTCCCAAGGGGAACTCCGATTGGCCCAAACCCCTAGGAAGAGAAAATTCTAAACCCTCCTACAATAAATTGATCGCCTAACGGGAAACTTGCGAGCGAACTCCCCAGAAAACACCTCACTCTCTTAACCACTGCTCACAACAAGAAGCCGCTGTGGTCACAGTGCTGCAACTAATAGATAACATTCGTCAAGTCTCTAAAGTAAATCAATACAGCACAGCCAAAAGCAGAAAAATTCAGAAAGGGATGCGTGGAAAAACCAACCCCCACTTATCCCCAAGGTGGGGTAAACATTTATAAATCACGAAACTAAAGTCCTGCCATACTCATCCCCCTCCTGAGACCCCAGAGACATCGACAAATTTGCTACTGGGGGCACAAGAATACAGCATACACTCTTCCCGTCGCAGTCTTCCACCTTTTCCTTGGGTTAAATGTTTAAAAAAAAATGGAACTATTTTGTCAAAAAAAAATTTTCTTTCCGGGACGACTGTCAAAAACCTTTCTGTAAAATATACTTCACACGCAAGAATTCGAAGAAAGAAGAGCGTCTTTTTTCGGATCTTGTTGGCTGAGCAACCTAAAAAAGTATTCTCGTGAGACCCTTTAGGAACTGTTCTACCTCTTCCCCAAAAATTTGGGACACCTGCACGGCAACTGCCTAGGGTCCCCTCATCCAAGCCCACCCCCTTATATAACTGGCTGCTGGCCCCCATGTATGCATACATTTTACCTTCTCAGTCATAATGCCATCAAAATAGAGAAAAAACCGCCGGGGGCCAAAACCAATTTGGGGATATTTTTCTGCTTCAAAAAAGTGGAATGCGACCTTTCCCCTGTGTGTTTCTACAGACCCCAGTGGCAAGGACCTAACCTTTGACACCTCGACGCTTCCTACATCCACTCCGCAAAAATTCTACTCGTAGGTGATTTTGAGCCGTAACCTAGTGCCTACCCATTCGAACTCTGATAGACCCAATTTCGGGGCCAACCACTGGGATTTCCGCGCACATATTAGGTTCATCTTAGATCCCGTCATCACTAAATATTGTGTGTGTGTGTGTGTGTGTTGTGGTGTGTGTTATGTGTGTGTGTGTGTGTTGTGTGTGTGTGATTGTGTGTGTGTGTGTGTGTGTGTGTGGTGTGGTGTGTGTGTGTGTGTGTGGTGTGTGTGTGTGTGGTGTGTGTGTGTGTGTTTATGTATGTTGTAATATTTTATGTTATATATATATTATATTATATATATATTATATATATAACATATATATATATATATATTATATTATATATATAATATATATATATATATATATATTATATATATTGTTGTGTGTGTGTGTGTGTGTGTGTTTGTGTGTGTGTATGTGAAATGAAAAATCTTCAATGTTGTATACATACATAATATATATATATATATATATATTATTTAATTTTATATATTTTTAATTATATATACATGTGAAATTATTTTAATAATATTAATTATTATTATATATTAATTAATATATACTTATATAAATATTATATTATATATATTAATATATAATATTAATATATATATTTAATATTTATTTTTAATTTTAATTATATATATATTTATATATATATTATTTTAAATTATGTACATATAATAAAAATATATCATTTGTGTATAATTATATATATTTATATTATATATATTATATATTATATATAAAAGGGTTGTGTGTGTGTTTGTGTGTGTTGTGTGTGTGGGGGTTGGTCACATATATATAATATATTATATATTATATATTATATATATTATATATATATTATTATATATGTGTGTGTGTGTGTGTGTGGGGTGTGTGTGTGTGTTTGGGGGGGCCGCGGGGGCCCGAGCGGTTAGAGCGTCGTTTACTGTCCGACGGCAATCTGATTCGAGGGTTCAGTCCCCGGGCCGCGCGTTTTTTTCCTTGGGCAAGGACTTCCCTAAAGCCTGCCTAGCCACGGGGTGGCCAAGCCGCTCAATCAGTCCCGGGGTAATAAATGGGTGACTCAAAAAAAACCCCGGGGGCGAAAGGCATGGCAAACCCCCGCTCAAATTCTAAGAAAAAATCGGGAAGCCCATATCGTCAAGGCCGCGGTGGCCAAATGGTTAGGGGTCGGCTCAAACTTCACGACGGCAATCTAGTTTTTCGAGGTTCCTGCCCCGCCGGGCGCGTTTGTTCCCCCTTAGGAAGAACTTCACCCCCTTCCTCCTAACTGGGGCCGCCGCCCAATCATCGGTCCAAACCCCGATAAATAAGAGATGTTCCCAAAAGGGTAAACCAGACCTCCGTAAAAGGAATTGGGGGGTTTTTTTTTTATCAAAAAAACTACTTTTTCTCTTCCCGGGCCTCGACGAATGTTTAAAAAAAAGTGGTTTTTTTGTTTTTTTTTTTATCTTTGTATTTATGTTTTTCTCTCTCTCTCCTCTCTCCCTCTTCCTCTCGTCCTCTCTCTCTCTCTCCTCGCTTCCCCTCTCTCCTCTCTCCCCCTCTCTCTCTCTTTTATATTATATATAATATATATATATATATATATATATATATATATTTTAATATGGTGTGGGGTGTGTGTGTGTGTGTGGGGTGTGTGGTGTGTGTGTTTTATATATATATATATAATATATATATATATATAATATTTATATATATATATATATATTATATATATTCGAAATTAAAAATATATTTTATATATATATTTATCTATCTATCTATATATCTATCTATTACTATCTATCTTCTATCTATCTACTTCTACTATATATGTGTGGGGTGTGGTGTGTGTGTGTGTAAGAGCCCTACTGATATGAAAGCATCTTGATATAAACAAAATCAAAATATGCACACATACATTTATGCACACATACACAAATCATTTAGCCTGGCATCATGTGCAATAATATCCTCATTAACATCCTCATCATTACTGAATAATGCATCATACAGTGCAGCATCAAATTTGAACTTTCCGTTTTCCTCCAATTTCAAACCAGGTAGGGGAGCTTCGCACGCTCATCAGCGATGTACAGGTGTTCATATAGGACTCCGCCCCCATCAATAGGGGCGGAGTCATAGGAAAGTGTAGCGCGACACTTCTTGAACACTTTTTGTTTCATTTATTTTTTCCATTTTATTTGAAGTTTGCAATGTTTTGATTGTAACTGAAAATCATACAAGCATATTATGTACATTAATAGTTTTCTATTAATTTTTTATTTCGCTAGTCCACTTTTCGCAACATAATTAAGTCTAGAGCACTTTAATTCGGCGGTTTCTCACCCTTGACGAACCAGAATGCTGTTGGGAAAATACTCCATTGACCCCCGTCACTGCTACCCCCCTCCCCCGTCACTGCTCCCTCCATCCCCGTCACTGCCCCCCCCCAGCATTACTTCCCCTGCCCCCAGCCCCCCTGTCACTGTTTCTCCTCCCCCCTTTCACGCTAAGTGAATGTCTCATGATGTGCGACTAAACAAACAGAATCGCTCATTTAATCAAGACTGTGAACTCCTCAGACAAATGATACTGCATATATGGTGGCCACACAGTGAGAAGGACGGAAGACACTGTCAAGTGTGCTAACGGCATTTGTCAAAACTTCTACCACATGATCTGCCTGCATTGAAATACCAACTTAGTTTGTGACCAGACGGCATCACTGATTAATCTTGCAGGATTGCAGGACCAGTTAAATTCATCCAGCATCATCTCCCACAGAGGAAGCTCCGATTCGGTCCAACCCTATGGAAGAGGAAGAATTACTCAACCCTCCTAGCAATCAATTGATCGCCATAACTGGAAACTTGCGAGCGAAGCTCCCCAAGAAGAACACACTCACTCTCTTCACCACTGTCTCACAAGCAAGAGAGCCGCTGTGGTCACAGTGCTGCAACTAATAGATAACATTCGTCAAGTCTCTAGAAGTCAAGTCAATACTAGCACAGCCAAAGCAGAACAAGTCAGCAAGGAGTGCAGTGGCAAAACCAACACCCACTTATCCGCCAAGGTGTGGTGAACATTATATAAATCACGAACACTCAAGTCCTGCCATACTCATCCCCCTCCTGAGACTCCAGAGACATCAGGACAAGATTTGCTACTGGAGGCACAAGAATACAGCCATACACTCTCACCGTC